>NC_139252.1:11443664-11696494 GCF_977018435.1 Lepisma saccharinum
CAGAAAGAGAAAGAGAACGAGAACTGAGTGACCAAAAGTTCGCACGTTTGGTTGAAACCTTGGGTGAAAGAGATGCTGAACAGAAAGCAGAAAGGGAAATGAGTGACCAAAAGTTCGCACGTTTGGTTGAAACCTTGGGTGAAAGAGATGCTGAACAGAAAGCAGAAAGAGAAAGGGAACGAGAAATGAGTAAGAAAATGTTTGAAGATTTTAAAATTAATTTAGGAAAAGAAATATCCGAAGCGATAGCTGAAATCAGAAAGAGAGAGACGAAAAATATGAAGAACTAGTGGAAAGAAGGAGAGAAGATCGGCAGATAGATGATGACCGTTATAAACGGCTACAAGAAAGTTTGAACCAAGAAATGACTGAGCTGAAGGAAAGTCAGAAGGAAATATCCGTAAATTTGGAAGGTGAAATAAGAAAAACGAATGAGGTCCAAACACAACAAGTGGAAATTATAAAAACGTTAAACTCAAAGTTGGAGACCTTGCAGCTAGGCAGGGAGAATAGGAATGAAGAGATGGAAACTCTGCCAAAGAGGATATGTGTAAGAACCTCTTGCTCCTCACATTCTTCCAGTTCCGAATCTCCCGAACATTCTGAACCATGCCAAAGAAAGAAACGAAAAAGGAGTGGCGGAATGAGACGAACTAGAGACTACGCTACGGAAAAAATGGTAGAAGATAATTCCTACTTAAACCATTCATCCAATCGGATTCTCCAAATGTCTGACGTCAATTCCCTCACCAAGTTTAATGGAGAAATCAATTCAGTGTCTGCTGAAAGGTACCTGGAGGAGATAAATACTTATATGGATTTAATGAAAATGCCCATGATGTATCGACTAAAAGTCCTCCCTTCGCTAATGGTGGGTAAAGCCAAGGCTTGGTTTATGGCAAACGAAAAAAGATGGAAAACTTTTGAACATTTCCGCTCTGCATTTAGGAAGCAATACGCATCACTTGAAGCAAAACAGAGGGAAATGAATACCCTGAGGAATAAACATTATAGTAAAGGTGCAGGGTTATCATTGGAAGAATATTGCTGGGAGGTATATGCAGCATACTGCAATCTGACGGAAACCATCAACCAATCAGAAGTGCTGAACTTAATCATTGGCCAATTACCTTCACGAGTGCGACAACTGGTACTAACTCGAGATCCCGCCAACATAGACCAACTCACGAATTTCCTGGGAAAGTTCGAAGCGTCTGAACAAATGGAAGGATGGAAAGCCGATCACCAACGAACTGATGAACGGAGAAATTCTCAACCTCGAATAAGGAATCTAGAGCTATCCCGGAGGAATGGAGCAGAAGAAGATAAGAGGCCCACACCGATCAACCAAAGGTTTAATGGAAATCTAAGGTTCCAAAGGAAGGATGCCGATAGAAGGACATTCTGGAATAAGAACCAGAATCAAAGAAACTGGAACCAGTCTCGTAAAAAAGAATGTGGAATACAGACTGACGAAATTCCAGAAGACTGTGCTTTGAACCCTAGAGCACCTGTATGGGAAATTCCCTCCGCTATTAAAGCTCCTTCTTGGGATATTCCCTCTACCAGTCGAGCAAATTTAAACCAGAGGTCGTTGTAGATGAAGCTCTCCCTTCTACAACGCGACACAATCTTGATGTTTGTGAGAGCGAAGAAGACAAACTAATTACTAATGAAAATTTAGATGTTTTATATTTAGATATAAATTCTTGTCCAAATTCTAAAGAGGAGAAATTGTTTAATGTTTTCGAAGTAACTGGGAATTGCAGCAAGAAGCCAGAAATTCAAATAGAAGTTTTGGGATTAAAAATAAGATGTACTTTGGATACAGGAAGTGAATGCACAGTAATGAATTATAATGTTTGGGTAAAGCTCCGAGAGAGATTACCAGGCTTGAAACTGCAAAGATGTCCAGGAATAAGGTTAAAGGATTTTGTTGGACACGAGAGGTCTCGTATTGTAGGATGCCAAACCATTCTTTTTGAAATTGCAGGACACATGTTTGAAGATCAAGTCTACGTAGTGAAGAATTTAGAGGCAGATTTGTTATTTGGATATCCCTTCTTCAGAAGATATAGAGTCAATTTGGATGCAGGTGCCAATAAATTATATTTAACGGTGAAGGGACAAGTCGTTGAAGAAAGATTGATTCCAGATGACCAAGAAGATAGTTTTGAAGCAATTAATGGTAAGACTTCGCGTGTTAAACTATCGATGGCTGAAAGGGAATCGCATTCAGACAATAGGTCCGCCGCCGAGGAAGATATAAGAAAGAAGGCTTTCGCTCCAGGGTTGCTGAATCAAGAAGATGAGGAGAAACTACACTGCTCATTATTTTCTGACAAACAGGGACTTGTAAATACATTAATCTGCAAGATAAGTGCAGAACAACCTGTATTTCCTTTACAAAATCCATCTCCCATTCAAAAAGAGAAGAATCTAGAAGAAGACCTGAATGGATGGAAGACCTGGCTAGTGGACGTCAAGAAGTTTTACGAAGGAGTGTGTTAAACAAGATGTAAAACCATTTCCTGTTTTCCCCAGAAGCTCCGCGCAGATGAAGAATGAAGTCCAAGAAGACGATCCCAGATGAAACATCGCCTCACATCATGAAGAAGATGAAGAGAAAGAAAAATGAAAATATACGAAAAGGGAGAAAAAGTTATAAAACAAAATTAAATAACGTTCACTTATATTTAATTTTATTTTCTTGTGGGGGAACGCTATGTGTCGCCCCTGTCAACACATGATTTTTCAAGCAAAAAACTTTTCAATCTGTATTATATTAATCTATGTTGGAATCTTTCTTAAAAAAATGTGTTATTGTTAATGTTACAATGAGTAATGAATTGTTTAACTTAAAGAATGTTGAAACTATAGAAATGTTAAACAACTATGTAGTAACCTTGGTAAATTGTAAACAACAATATGATATAAAAGAGCTAGACTTTTGTAAGTCTACGGGACATTCTCCTGGTTGCCGAAAGGTTGATGGTTCAGGGAACGTTGGGGAATATCTTGCTTCAATCTTCGGATTGGCTGGAGTACTTGTACTCCATTTTGGCGGATATTCACAAACCCAACTCTGAATAAGGTGTTCTCCTGCATCATCAAAAGACCAGGGTTATAAACTTCGGTATAACTAATAGGTTTAGGCCTACAAGTTATACCGGGTGAACTGTCTGTTTGGAAAAGTGTTTGTATAACATCGAAAGTTTAAATAAATCTTCGAGTAAAAGATCTTAAGGATCTTTCATTTCAACCTGCATAGGTGATAATTAAAATTAAATCCTACACCACAGACCTCGCAAGGGCTTGGTCCTACTAACCTTTAGAAGCCTTTGAGAAGTCCGATATAAGGGTTATAACCAGACTAAACTAAAAGCCCTAAAGGCAGAAGGTGCGTGTCAGTGATTTTTGGCGACCGTGGACAGGACCATCGAAGCAACCACCTGTGGATCTTCGTGGCCCAGCAGAAGAAGAAGAAGCCTGTTCCAGAAACAGAAGAAGAAGCCTGTTCCAGAAACAGAAGAAGAAGCCGGTTCCAGAAACAGAAGAAGAAGCCTATTCCAGAAACAGAAGAAGCAAAGATGATAAATTCCCAGAGACCTTTGACCAGGCAGCAAAAGGAGAGGCTCGTTTGCTGCACGAATGAAGAAAAGAAGGAGGAAACCTTATTACCATGCTCCAGCTGCAACAGATACGTTCATGAAAGTTGCGCACATAAAACCCCAGGATCTGACGTAGCAGCGGAGGTAGACGTTAAGTGTAGACAGTGCGTGGAAAAACAAGTTACGCCAACCCCAACAGGTGATAGTTGGAGGGAAATGATGATCTCCTTTATGAGTGATTTTAAGAAAGAGAAAGAAGCTGAAAGAGAGCAAAGAGTAAAGGACAAGGATGAAAATGACCAAAAGTTCGCACGTTTGGTTGAAACCTTGGGTGAAAGAGATGCTGAACAGAAAGCAGAAAGAGAAAGAGAACGAGAACTGAGTGACCAAAAGTTCGCACGTTTGGTTGAAACCTTGGGTGAAAGAGATGCTAAACAGAAAGCAGAAAGAGAAAGAGAACGAGAACTGAGTGACCAAAAGTTTGCACGTTTGGTTGAAACCTTGGGTGAAAGAGATGTTGAACAGAAAGCAGAAAGAGAAAGAGAACGAGAACTGAGTGACCAAAAGTTCGCACGTTTGGTTGAAACCTTGGGTGAAAGAGATGCTGAACAGAAAGCAGAAAGGGAAATGAGTGACCAAAAGTTCGCACGTTTGGTTGAAACCTTGGGTGAAAGAGATGCTGAACAGAAAGCAGAAAGAGAAAGGGAACGAGAAATGAGTAAGAAAATGTTTGAAGATTTTAAAATTAATTTAGGAAAAGAAATATCCGAAGCGATAGCTGAAATCAGAAAAGAGAGAGACGAAAAATATGAAGAACTAGTGGAAAGAAGGAGAGAAGATCGGCAGATAGATGATGACCGTTATAAACGGCTACAAGAAAGTTTGAACCAAGAAATGACTGAGCTGAAGGAAAGTCAGAAGGAAATATCCGTAAATTTGGAAGGTGAAATAAGAAAAACGAATGAGGTCCAAACACAACAAGTGGAAATTATAAAAACGTTAAACTCAAAGTTGGAGACCTTGCAGCTAGGCAGGGAGAATAGGAATGAAGAGATGGAAACTCTGCCAAAGAGGATATGTGTAAGAACCTCTTGCTCCTCACATTCTTCCAGTTCCGAATCTCCCGAACATTCTGAACCATGCCAAAGAAAGAAACGAAAAAGGAGTGGCGGAATGAGACGAACTAGAGACTACGCTACGGAAAAAATGGTAGAAGATAATTCCTACTTAAACCATTCATCCAATCGGATTCTCCAAATGTCTGACGTCAATTCCCTCACCAAGTTTAATGGAGAAATCAATTCAGTGTCTGCTGAAAGGTACCTGGAGGAGATAAATACTTATATGGATTTAATGAAAATGCCCATGATGTATCGACTAAAAGTCCTCCCTTCGCTAATGGTGGGTAAAGCCAAGGCTTGGTTTATGGCAAACGAAAAAAGATGGAAAACTTTTGAACATTTCCGCTCTGCATTTAGGAAGCAATACGCATCACTTGAAGCAAAACAGAGGGAAATGAATACCCTGAGGAATAAACATTATAGTAAAGGTGCAGGGTTATCATTGGAAGAATATTGCTGGGAGGTATATGCAGCATACTGCAATCTGACGGAAACCATCAACCAATCAGAAGTGCTGAACTTAATCATTGGCCAATTACCTTCACGAGTGCGACAACTGGTACTAACTCGAGATCCCGCCAACATAGACCAACTCACGAATTTCCTGGGAAAGTTCGAAGCGTCTGAACAAATGGAAGGATGGAAAGCCGATCACCAACGAACTGATGAACGGAGAAATTCTCAACCTCGAATAAGGAATCTAGAGCTATCCCGGAGGAATGGAGCAGAAGAAGATAAGAGGCCCACACCGATCAACCAAAGGTTTAATGGAAATCTAAGGTTCCAAAGGAAGGATGCCGATAGAAGGACATTCTGGAATAAGAACCAGAATCAAAGAAACTGGAACCAGTCTCGTAAAAAAGAATGTGGAATACAGACTGACGAAATTCCAGAAGACTGTGCTTTGAACCCTAGAGCACCTGTATGGGAAATTCCCTCCGCTATTAAAGCTCCTTCTTGGGATATTCCCTCTACCAGTCGAGCAAATTTAAACCAGAGGTCGTTGTAGATGAAGCTCTCCCTTCTACAACGCGACACAATCTTGATGTTTGTGAGAGCGAAGAAGACAAACTAATTACTAATGAAAATTTAGATGTTTTATATTTAGATATAAATTCTTGTCCAAATTCTAAAGAGGAGAAATTGTTTAATGTTTTCGAAGTAACTGGGAATTGCAGCAAGAAGCCAGAAATTCAAATAGAAGTTTTGGGATTAAAAATAAGATGTACTTTGGATACAGGAAGTGAATGCACAGTAATGAATTATAATGTTTGGGTAAAGCTCCGAGAGAGATTACCAGGCTTGAAACTGCAAAGATGTCCAGGAATAAGGTTAAAGGATTTTGTTGGACACGAGAGGTCTCGTATTGTAGGATGCCAAACCATTCTTTTTGAAATTGCAGGACACATGTTTGAAGATCAAGTCTACGTAGTGAAGAATTTAGAGGCAGATTTGTTATTTGGATATCCCTTCTTCAGAAGATATAGAGTCAATTTGGATGCAGGTGCCAATAAATTATATTTAACGGTGAAGGGACAAGTCGTTGAAGAAAGATTGATTCCAGATGACCAAGAAGATAGTTTTGAAGCAATTAATGGTAAGACTTCGCGTGTTAAACTATCGATGGCTGAAAGGGAATCGCATTCAGACAATAGGTCCGCCGCCGAGGAAGATATAAGAAAGAAGGCTTTCGCTCCAGGGTTGCTGAATCAAGAAGATGAGGAGAAACTACACTGCTCATTATTTTCTGACAAACAGGGACTTGTAAATACATTAATCTGCAAGATAAGTGCAGAACAACCTGTATTTCCTTTACAAAATCCATCTCCCATTCAAAAAGAGAAGAATCTAGAAGAAGACCTGAATGGATGGAAGACCTGGCTAGTGGACGTCAAGAAGTTTTACGAAGGAGTGTGTTAAACAAGATGTAAAACCATTTCCTGTTTTCCCCAGAAGCTACGCGCAGATGAAGAATGAAGTCCAAGAAGACGATCCCAGATGAAACATCGCCTCACATCATGAAGAAGATGAAGAGAAAGAAAAATGAAAATATACGAAAAGGGAGAAAAAGTTATAAAACAAAATTAAATAACGTTCACTTATATTTAATTTTATTTTCTTGTGGGGGAACGCTATGTGTCGCCCCTGTCAACACATGATTTTTCAAGCAAAAAACTTTTCAATCTGTATTATATTAATCTATGTTGGAATCTTTCTTAAAAAAATGTGTTATTGTTAATGTTACAATGAGTAATGAATTGTTTAACTTAAAGAATGTTGAAACTATAGAAATGTTAAACAACTATGTAGTAACCTTGGTAAATTGTAAACAACAATATGATATAAAAGAGCTAGACTTTTGTAAGTCTACGGGACATTCTCCTGGTTGCCGAAAGGTTGATGGTTCAGGGAACGTTGGGGAATATCTTGCTTCAATCTTCGGATTGGCTGGAGTACTTGTACTCCATTTTGGCGGATATTCACAAACCCAACTCTGAATAAGGTGTTCTCCTCCATCATCAAAAGACCAGGGTTATAAACTTCGGTATAACTAATAGGTTTAGGCCTGCAAGTTATACCGGGTGAATTGTCTGTTTGGAAAAGTGTTTGTATAACATCGAAAGTTTAAATAAATCTTCGAGTAAAAGATCTTAAGGATCTTTCATTTCAACCTGCATAGGTGATAATTAAAATTAAATCCTACACCACAGACCTCGCAAGGGCTTGGTCCTACTAACCTTTAGAAGCCTTTGAGAAGTCCGATATAAGGGTTATAACCAGACTAAACTAAAAGCCCTAAAGGCAGAAGGTGCGTGTCAGTGATTTTTGGCGACCGTGGACAGGACCATCGAAGCAACCACCTGTGGATCTTCGTGGCCCAGCAGAAGAAGAAGAAGCCTGTTCCAGAAACAGAAGAAGAAGCCTGTTCCAGAAACAGAAGAAGAAGCCGGTTCCAGAAACAGAAGAAGAAGCCTATTCCAGAAACAGAAGAAGCAAAGATGATAAATTCCCAGAGACCTTTGACCAGGCAGCAAAAGGAGAGGCTCGTTTGCTGCACGAATGAAGAAAAGAAGGAGGAAACCTTATTACCATGCTCCAGCTGCAACAGATACGTTCATGAAAGTTGCGCACATAAAACCCCAGGATCTGACGTAGCAGCGGAGGTAGACGTTAAGTGTAGACAGTGCGTGGAAAAACAAGTTACGCCAACCCCAACAGGTGATAGTTGGAGGGAAATGATGATCTCCTTTATGAGTGATTTTAAGAAAGAGAAAGAAGCTGAAAGAGAGCAAAGAGTAAAGGACAAGGATGAAAATGACCAAAAGTTCGCACGTTTGGTTGAAACCTTGGGTGAAAGAGATGCTGAACAGAAAGCAGAAAGAGAAAGAGAACGAGAACTGAGTGACCAAAAGTTCGCACGTTTGGTTGAAACCTTGGGTGAAAGAGATGCTAAACAGAAAGCAGAAAGAGAAAGAGAACGAGAACTGAGTGACCAAAAGTTTGCACGTTTGGTTGAAACCTTGGGTGAAAGAGATGTTGAACAGAAAGCAGAAAGAGAAAGAGAACGAGAACTGAGTCACCAAAAGTTCGCACGTTTGGTTGAAACCTTGGGTGAAAGAGATGCTGAACAGAAAGCAGAAAGGGAAATGAGTGACCAAAAGTTCGCACGTTTGGTTGAAACCTTGGGTGAAAGAGATGCTGAACAGAAAGCAGAAAGAGAAAGGGAACGAGAAATGAGTAAGAAAATGTTTGAAGATTTTAAAATTAATTTAGGAAAAGAAATATCCGAAGCGATAGCTGAAATCAGAAAAGAGAGAGACGAAAAATATGAAGAACTAGTGGAAAGAAGGAGAGAAGATCGGCAGATAGATGATGACCGTTATAAACGGCTACAAGAAAGTTTGAACCAAGAAATGACTGAGCTGAAGGAAAGTCAGAAGGAAATATCCGTAAATTTGGAAGGTGAAATAAGAAAAACGAATGAGGTCCAAACACAACAAGTGGAAATTATAAAAACGTTAAACTCAAAGTTGGAGACCTTGCAGCTAGGCAGGGAGAATAGGAATGAAGAGATGGAAACTCTGCCAAAGAGGATATGTGTAAGAACCTCTTGCTCCTCACATTCTTCCAGTTCCGAATCTCCCGAACATTCTGAACCATGCCAAAGAAAGAAACGAAAAAGGAGTGGCGGAATGAGACGAACTAGAGACTACGCTACGGAAAAAATGGTAGAAGATAATTCCTACTTAAACCATTCATCCAATCGGATTCTCCAAATGTCTGACGTCAATTCCCTCACCAAGTTTAATGGAGAAATCAATTCAGTGTCTGCTGAAAGGTACCTGGAGGAGATAAATACTTATATGGATTTAATGAAAATGCCCATGATGTATCGACTAAAAGTCCTCCCTTCGCTAATGGTGGGTAAAGCCAAGGCTTGGTTTATGGCAAACGAAAAAAGATGGAAAACTTTTGAACATTTCCGCTCTGCATTTAGGAAGCAATACGCATCACTTGAAGCAAAACAGAGGGAAATGAATACCCTGAGGAATAAACATTATAGTAAAGGTGCAGGGTTATCATTGGAAGAATATTGCTGGGAGGTATATGCAGCATACTGCAATCTGACGGAAACCATCAACCAATCAGAAGTGCTGAACTTAATCATTGGCCAATTACCTTCACGAGTGCGACAACTGGTACTAACTCGAGATCCCGCCAACATAGACCAACTCACGAATTTCCTGGGAAAGTTCGAAGCGTCTGAACAAATGGAAGGATGGAAAGCCGATCACCAACGAACTGATGAACGGAGAAATTCTCAACCTCGAATAAGGAATCTAGAGCTATCCCGGAGGAATGGAGCAGAAGAAGATAAGAGGCCCACACCGATCAACCAAAGGTTTAATGGAAATCTAAGGTTCCAAAGGAAGGATGCCGATAGAAGGACATTCTGGAATAAGAACCAGAATCAAAGAAACTGGAACCAGTCTCGTAAAAAAGAATGTGGAATACAGACTGACGAAATTCCAGAAGACTGTGCTTTGAACCCTAGAGCACCTGTATGGGAAATTCCCTCCGCTATTAAAGCTCCTTCTTGGGATATTCCCTCTACCAGTCGAGCAAATTTAAACCAGAGGTCGTTGTAGATGAAGCTCTCCCTTCTACAACGCGACACAATCTTGATGTTTGTGAGAGCGAAGAAGACAAACTAATTACTAATGAAAATTTAGATGTTTTATATTTAGATATAAATTCTTGTCCAAATTCTAAAGAGGAGAAATTGTTTAATGTTTTCGAAGTAACTGGGAATTGCAGCAAGAAGCCAGAAATTCAAATAGAAGTTTTGGGATTAAAAATAAGATGTACTTTGGATACAGGAAGTGAATGCACAGTAATGAATTATAATGTTTGGGTAAAGCTCCGAGAGAGATTACCAGGCTTGAAACTGCAAAGATGTCCAGGAATAAGGTTAAAGGATTTTGTTGGACACGAGAGGTCTCGTATTGTAGGATGCCAAACCATTCTTTTTGAAATTGCAGGACACATGTTTGAAGATCAAGTCTACGTAGTGAAGAATTTAGAGGCAGATTTGTTATTTGGATATCCCTTCTTCAGAAGATATAGAGTCAATTTGGATGCAGGTGCCAATAAATTATATTTAACGGTGAAGGGACAAGTCGTTGAAGAAAGATTGATTCCAGATGACCAAGAAGATAGTTTTGAAGCAATTAATGGTAAGACTTCGCGTGTTAAACTATCGATGGCTGAAAGGGAATCGCATTCAGACAATAGGTCCGCCGCCGAGGAAGATATAAGAAAGAAGGCTTTCGCTCCAGGGTTGCTGAATCAAGAAGATGAGGAGAAACTACACTGCTCATTATTTTCTGACAAACAGGGACTTGTAAATACATTAATCTGCAAGATAAGTGCAGAACAACCTGTATTTCCTTTACAAAATCCATCTCCCATTCAAAAAGAGAAGAATCTAGAAGAAGACCTGAATGGATGGAAGACCTGGCTAGTGGACGTCAAGAAGTTTTACGAAGGAGTGTGTTAAACAAGATGTAAAACCATTTCCTGTTTTCCCCAGAAGCTACGCGCAGATGAAGAATGAAGTCCAAGAAGACGATCCCAGATGAAACATCGCCTCACATCATGAAGAAGATGAAGAGAAAGAAAAATTAAAATATACGAAAAGGGAGAAAAAGTTATAAAACAAAATTAAATAACGTTCACTTATATTTAATTTTATTTTCTTGTGGGGGAACGCTATGTGTCGCCCCTGTCAACACATGATTTTTCAAGCAAAAAACTTTTCAATCTGTATTATATTAATCTATGTTGGAATCTTTCTTAAAAAAATGTGTTATTGTTAATGTTACAATGAGTAATGAATTGTTTAACTTAAAGAATGTTGAAACTATAGAAATGTTAAACAACTATGTAGTAACCTTGGTAAATTGTAAACAACAATATGATATAAAAGAGCTAGACTTTTGTAAGTCTACGGGACATTCTCCTGGTTGCCGAAAGGTTGATGGTTCAGGGAACGTTGGGGAATATCTTGCTTCAATCTTCGGATTGGCTGGAGTACTTGTACTCCATTTTGGCGGATATTCACAAACCCAACTCTGAATAAGGTGTTCTCCTGCATCATCAAAAGACCAGGGTTATAAACTTCGGTATAACTAATAGGTTTAGGCCTACAAGTTATACCGGGTGAATTGTCTGTTTGGAAAAGTGTTTGTATAACATCGAAAGTTTAAATAAATCTTTGAGTAAAAGATCTTAAGGATCTTTCATTTCAACCTGCATAGGTGATAATTAAAATTAAATCCTACACCACAGACCTCGCAAGGGCTTGGTCCTACTAACCCTTAGAAGCCTTTGAGAAGTCCGATAAAAGGGTTATAACCAGACTAAACTAAAAGCCCTAAAGGCAGAAGGTGCGTGTCAAGTTGTATTTATACTTTTACTTATTACCGAGTGGATATTAGAAAAAACGGCAAACAGAATTTGTTGTTTTATAAATATTCAACAGATACATCTATGTGCAAATGTCTGAACTCCGTGAACAGATCCGAGTCGACAAGTCAACTTTTTTCAATACGTCAATATTTTTAACTCTCTCTGCCAGCAATAGGGAATGGTAGTAAGCGCTAGACAAATTACTTTGGAGCCGAATATACCTTTCTTAAGACGTCGTATATTGCTAAAATGTCTTGAAATTTACATATTTCTCATACCGCCGTTTCTTGCCCTATTAGACATCTTCAAAAAAATCGCCAATTAGTAAAAACTAATTGAGCACAACAGCAAAAGAGGATCCTAATAGGACAAGCATACAGTGATATGGGGATATGTGAATTGTCAGTTTCTTCGATTCAGATAAATAGGTCGAATTGAAACTGGGATATTTTGCATTTTTTTAAATATGATAGCTAAAATACCAAAGATTTTGATTGGCTGGATCGGCAGAGGAACTCATATTGTTTACACCTGTCCTAGCGTGTTATACAAGATCAATAAATCACACACGGCATTAGGTCATTGTCTTTCTGTGCATACCACAACATGTTCCTGCTAACACGCAATTGAGGAAGGTTAGTGAATCTGCATGCCAGTGTTTCTGTCGATCAATACTTATTCCACCTTCGTGCATGTAAGCTATATTGGCATTACAATTTGTCATAGTTTTTTTAAGTATAAAATTTTGATTTGAAACCCAAGAAATCTGATATAATAAACCGAGGATAAAAATTAATAATATTAACATATTAAATATGTACCATAATTATACAAAGTATACTGCTGAAGCCAATTCATATTTTATATAAAATATAGAGTTTTGATTTAAACCCCAAGAAATTTTATAACTAATAACAAAAATGCCAAATCAAAAATATTGTGATCAATGCAATATAAATATTTCTAGCTCTAATTGGGCTAGGCACCAAAAGAATTGTGATCCAGGCAAATATAGAACTCCCACAAAAATATGCCCAAAATGTCATAGAAAATATAGTCTGGAATACTTCTTATATAAACATAAAAATAATTGTTCTGCACAGTTTTCTACTTTATCACAACTACCTACATCTTCATCTGGTCTAAAAAGAAAACTTGAAACACCTATTAATTATAAACCAGCAAAGCAGCTCCGCTATGCACCTATTCATAGTAGTTTTAATGGTCAACTAAGTGATTTCCATTTTATATCAGAGTCAAAATGTGATATTAAGAATTTTTTGAATAATATAAATTCTGATGTGCAGGATATTCTAAATAAACAAAATAGCTCTTATAAATTATCTTTCAAATTATTTACACAATATAAAAAATCAAATGGAACAAAATTTACACACCCCCACATAACAGAAACTGTAGCTGTTTATTCAAATATAAATTTAGATAAAATAATAAGCAAGTTGATAGAGCAATTGATTATTAAACATTCTGAATTTGCTGCAAAAGAATCAGGATGGAGTTTATGTGGAACTCCACACAAGTCATATATTAATATTTCTAAATTTAACCCACTTCAAGGTTCGACATATGTGCCATTACCTGCTAATATTAAAAATAAAAAAGCTGTACTTAATATAGAAAATAATGATGAAAAATATTTTTTGTGGTGTATTTTAGCTGCTTTGTATCCAGTTTTAAATAATTCAAAGAGAATAAGTTATTATAAAAAATATGAACACGATTTTGATGATGCAATGGAGGGTTTATAATATCCAATGTATGTTCAGAATATTGATAAATTTGAAAAAAGGCCAGAGATATTAATGGTAAACCATTATCTATTAATGTATTTATTTGTTCTACTGGTGCTGGGAATTGCTTGATAGAACCTCTCAGAATTAGTACACTTGATGATGATTTTGCTGTTCCGATTGATCTGCTCTTAATTGAAGGGGATGGCACATACCATTACACTTTGATACATAATCTTGAAGCTTTAGTAAGAAAACAACTAGACAAATCTAATACAATATTCAAGTTGTGCCGAAGATGTTTAACTGTATTTGATGGTAGAAAAATGGTGAATTTTGTTTGTAAAAAGAATGCAGAAATTGCTAAAAATAAGTTAGTTGAACATTTAAAATATTGTGGGAATCATAAACCTGTTCATATGGTGATGCCTATGCCAAATGAAAATGCCAAATTCAAAAAAAATTGAAGCCTTGTTGGAACACCCAGCATATATAGTTTGTGATTTTGAATCAAAACTCAAACCCCTTGCATTCTGCAATCCAGATCCTGATAAATCTTTAAGTACATCATACCAGTTACATGAACCTTCTAGTTTTTATTATGTTGTTATACAGGATGGTGTGGTTAGTAAAGAATATTTATACATGGAACAAAATGCTATCAAAGAATTTGCACATAGAATAGAAAATGAGTGCCATGACATAGCATCTAATATCTTATTAAAATCAAAACCCATGATGCCTTTAACAGAAGAACAAATTAAAAATTTTAACAATACAGAAAAATGTCTGGTATGTGATTGTGAATTTTCAGATACAAATATCAAGGTGAAACACCATTCCCATACAAATGGTAAATTCTTAATAGCTCTGTGTAAGAACTGTAATATTAAGATCCAGAGACCAAAATTTGTCCCGATATTTTGCCATGGTGCATCTAATTATGATTTTCATCATCTGATCAGGTAAGAGGGGTTTGACAAGCAGAATTTAAATATTTTAGCAGAAAATGATGAGAAATATATAGCTATTAGCAAGATAATTAAAGTTAATGGTGTTCCTATTCACTTAAGATTTCTTGATTCATACAGAATTTTGTCGGCTAGCTTGGCTACTCTGGCCAGTCAATTATCTGATGATCAATTTAAAATTACTTGTGACACGTTTCCAAATCAGGATTTGAAATTAATTAGGCGAAAAGGTGTATACCCATATGATTATGTTACTGATTTTTCTAAATTTAATGAGTGTGCTTTGCCACCACAAAAAGAGTTCTACAGTAAACTCAGGGCATCCGAAATTATTGATGAAGATTATCACCATGCTCAGTTGATGTGGACTAATTTAAAATGTCAGACACTTGGTGATTATCATAAGACATATTTAAAACTTGATGTAACTCTTTTAGCCGATATACTTCAGGCATTTAGAAAATCTTCAATAGAAAATTATAAGCTGGATCCAATTAATTTTTTGTAGTGCTCCAGGCCTAGCATGGTCTGCAATGTTTTTAAACACTAAAATGGAGTTAAATTTAATCCAAGATCAAGATATGTATCTCTTTATGGAGCAATGTATAAGAGGAGGCATGGTGCAATGTTCTCAGAGATATGCCAGAGCTAACAACAAATATATTTCTAATTATGATCCAGAATTGCCATCAAATTATATACTTTATGTGGATGCCAACAGTTTGTATGGGTATGCTATGATGGATAAATTGCCATATGCAGTGCTTGAGTGGGTTGAAAATTTTAGTATTGGGGATCTTCAGGATTTTGATGACAGTAACTATGGCCTGTTCTTAGAAGTTGATCTGATAATTCCTGAAGATTTACACAACAAATTTTCTGATTTGCCCCCAATTTCTGAGGTTGAGTGTTCACCTAATTCTAAACAAAAAAAGTTAATGATGACTTTGAAACCAAAACAGGATTATGTAATATATTACAAAAACCTGTAGTTTTTGATGCGTCATGGTGTTAAAGTAACTAAGGTTGGCAAAGTTTTGAGGTTCAGACACTCAAGATGGTTGAAATCATATATTGATACGAATACCGAGCTTCGAACATCTGCAGTAAGCAGTAGTGGGATTGGTACTATTATAAACTCAAGAAAGTATGAACCCCCCTCAAGCAGATTTGCCTACACTTAAAACTTGCTCAACATGCCCATATGAGCTTTTTGCTCAAGTGTGGAACCCTGTCTAATCCAAGATTTTTGTAAAAATGCCCTCAAAAATTTCCTGAGAAAGTATGACCCCCCTCAGATTGATGAGGCTACACTTATAAAAGGCACTTCTGTGAGATTGTTGTCCATAAATTTGTTAAAAATATGCCCCTCTTGATATTTTTTTTGGCCACACTTAAAACTAGGGCAAGACACACCCACCTACACACATATATACACACACACACACACACACACACACATATTTACTTCCGGTTTAAGTTCAATTGGGCACCAGGCTCAACTTGTATATCTAGTATTAAAATAATGTAATTCTTCTAGAATTGCTCCGTGACTCTCTCATTTCTTACATCATAAACATATGATTTTTCACCTATGAGAATAACACTACATATAGTGTCATCAGGCAATGCCTCATGGAATTCACAGATAATTTTAATGTTTGTCCTGTCATTCACCACAACTTGTTTCCTTTTTGAAGTGTTAATTACAAACATGGGTCTCTGTGCTTTGAATTCATCTGGTGTGTAATACATGTCAGTATTGCCTGTAGTGACTCTTTGAAAGCCGAAAATGCCTCATATAATTTGAGGAAATCATCCTTGGACATGTCTAAATTGTAATTTTCTCTAGGAAATACCTCATTTCTGCCATTTTTAAGATATATGTTCTTGATGTTGCAGTTATCAAATTTACTTGAATTTTTTTCCTGATTGTTGTGTCTTCCAGTCTGAAACAGTATCACTACAAAATCAGGCATGTCGTATTGTATGCTGGAGAATGAATTTGTAGCATCAAACTCATAATATGTACCAGTTGCGGGCTTCTGTACACATTGATATGTATAAAATTGTAGAGAAATTTGTGGATTTTTTAGAATATCTGCTTTGTATTTAAGAGCATAACTGGCCTCATATTCAACAACAGGGATTCTTAGCTCCATAGTCTGAATAATGCATTTGCCTGCATCTGGTAGGGTATTAGGCAGAGCTTCCCCTGTAGGGTTTATTGCACTGTACCTCATCAAAGCATTGTTATCATTTGCAGCTCTTCTAAATGTGATTCTTAAACCACCCTTCCACATAATTTCTTTGTAATCTGAGAAGAATCCTGGCAAAAGGCGCATGGGGAACAGCACTGTGTGGTTCTTAGATAATATTTTATCACCAGCCTCAAATCCACCTATTTTGTAGTAAGAAGCCTCGGTTTTGGATAATTTCAATGTGGCCAAAACTGTGGAGGTAATGCCGGGATAATCCACTCTGTTTATAACAACGCCATGTTTTCTGATCTCAATTTCAGAGAATAGATGCGGCACAAAATTATCAACCAATCTTATATTTGAATTTGCCGGATAATCTGTACCATCGAGCTTTACAACATCAAATTTGATGTATAGATCTGCTCTGTGGGGGTGTATAAATCCATCCTCTACATCAAGATCAACCTTAATCTCTGTGTTGGGTTGATTTAAATTTGCAAATGTCCTCCTGTTTGGAGGGAATGATTGTAGCTCATAACTCTCAATATTTTCCATTTTCTTCTTGTATGTATTTTTATTTAAATATTAATCTCTATGATTGCAGTTGTTGTGGCTAAAGCAAAATCAACTAATTCTTCTTTTTCATTAGTGACCATCAATTCAATATAATCTATTCTATTATGGCACACAGGAAAATATAATGTTGGGGATGGATTGTAGATGATGGGCTCCATAAATTCAGAATTAGGTTTGAATGTTGCAATAATGCCGGTTTGTTTGTGAGTTCCTATGCCATTTGCTTTGGTGATCATACCCTCTGCCACATTACAGTGAATATTCAGAGTCTCTATGGCTAAGAATTTAGGTATATTCATAGCAGTGTGTTTGATGCCTGGTTCAAGTTTTGTGTTGTTCTCAATTCCTAACAGCTCTCCTATAGTACCCAGATCCACTGTTTCTGTAGCAGATACAATTTCTACTCTGTGAGTGACAGAATTTTGACTTAACACTACACCTCTGGGTAATTGAGCATTTAGAGTAGATAGATTATACTGCCCTGGAGTGATGACAATTTTTTGATCCCCTACTGCAATTGTATTGTTGTGGTGTGTAATATTAGGGATTAAGTACATGCCATAAAATGCCCTGAGAGCTATTGTTTTGGGATATACTATGTCATCATGCAATTTAAGTTTCAATATTGAATTTTGGCTGGTGAGTTGGAATACCCCCATGATGTTTTAAATACCACAAGGCTTTTTGAAAATCTTCAATTGATGGTTTATTTATTTGAGACATATATCTAAGAACTGATAAACACAAATGTCCACAATTAATATCTTTGAAGTTTTGAACACAGGCATTATTGTAATAAAGATTAGCTGAATTTAGATATTTTATTAAATTTTCAGGTGGAACACCTCCAAATGAATCAAACACAAATGCCTCATTTTTAAAATATTTAAGATAACAAATCCAGGGAGTGCCTTGATTTTTGTACTTATCCAAATTAACAATGCCACACTCTTTGTTGAGTGGTTGTTCTGGCAAAGAATCAGACATGTACACACCTCTAAAATGTTTGATGCCCAGTGGCTTGATTAAAGCTTCAATATCTTGGTTTGTAAGCGGCTCTTGTTTTTTTTTTAAACTTATTCATGGCTCTTTTAACACCTTTGCCTTGTTTCTCAATGGCCAGGTTATGGCGCTTCAATTCATCTAATTCTGCCTTATTTTTCTTGGCATCTATTACTGTTTTTGCTATGGCGGCTGATCCCCCGGCCAAGCTCCCCACAGCCCCGAGAGCAGCTAAGATGGCAGGGATGGTAAATATAAATCCCCCGACATGTGATTTTTTTCTTGATTGCTGTATTTTTTTTAATTGGGGGGTACTAAGCAACAATTTCATACCATGCCCCTTTGCAAGACAAGAGCTTTTTTTCTTGCGCTGCTTTTTGGTTAAAAGTCTGTCAATAGGCCCAAGAGATTTGAGACCTGCATAAGGTATTTGATACATAACACCCTTGGCCTTCATTGTAGGTTTATTATATACATATTCACAACCCACACCCCAATTTTTGTTTGGTGCTCATAGCTATGGTGGTTCCCAATGCTGCTATTTTTTCACTTAAAGAAGCATCTTTGCTTACAAATCTGCCAAATGCAGCCTCTTCTAATTTCTTGTCTGCAACATGTCTCTTGTCAAGATCAGAATGTGTGTTGTATGCTATGTCATGGTCTCTACAAGCAGCATCTAGGGGATTAACACAAGGATCCCCTCTGTTTAATCTATGGTCCAATTTTGTACCGGGACCACAATACTGATAGCCTGGAATGTGTAGTTCAAATGGCAGCTTGTTTATAATGTCATTAACAAGGCCCCGACCCTCAGAAATATTCCAAAATTTAGGTGGTAGAGTATTAATAATTTTTATGAGATATCCAATCCCCTTAGTGTCATTCACTATAAAATTAGACAATTTGGTGCTTATCATGTCCATAATTCCAACCTTTTCATTGTAAAAATTGTGGTTCCCAGCATTTTCCTCCCCAGCTATCACCAATAACCTATCTACAAGTTTCCTGACATCATCAACCCACACAAATTCTTTGGGCAGGGTGTTGTATTGTTTGATTCCACTGCCAGTCTTGATTTGTGACCATATGGGCTTGATTAAATTGTTGTATTTTGCCCCACTGCTAGACTTGACTCTTTTTTGTGTGGGATCATTGTTCTGGTATAGAGCATCTGATTTTATTAATATTTCTTTGTAATATTCATAATCTTGATCTGTATAGCTGCCAGGCCTTTTCCTAGTCATCAGTTCCCACAATCCAGGTGTTCCGGGGTACTTAACAAAAGCACCTTTTTCTCCAAGATGAGATTCTGAATATACAATCAGATCATCCCCCATAAATGTTACTCTGAAATTGCCAATTGTATGATGCTACCATCAAGCTCTGTGTCAGCATATAAGCCAAACACCTCATCTTTATTGTCTTTAGGTGTGGTTAAATATTTTTGAGCAAGAAGACCCAATTCAATAGGATCCTGACTAGCTTCAATTCTTCTAGGAGCAATAGGACTAGGTGTATGAATACTGGAAAGTGGGGTGAATGGATAATCTAATATGTTCCTTGCAGCTACAGGTACAAGCTCTGTGATCAAATTTTGATTTTGCTCTGTAACAGTTTTTATATTTTTACCTAATTCACTAATAGCATCAATTACAGGCTGTTCTGTTTGTTTGTGTTTTTCATAATTTCCTCGGTTCTCTGTTTTCCATCCCTTAAATCTTTTTACAAGATAATCTCTTAATTTAAGATCATCAATTATTGGCCTTTTCATGTTTATTTATTTATGTTTCAATGTCTAGAAAATTGTTGATTTTATTTCTGTATTTGCCACTATTGGGTGTTCTTGTCATATCAATTGTGACAAACCTATAACTGTCCTGGTTCCAGCACCTGCTGCAAAATCATTGTAGCTCAGGTCCCCACCTACATATTCATCATGTATGTGTTTGAGGTTGGTATGATCCTGATGAAACACACATATAAAATTGCTGTTGTCTCGGATCAGTTGCTTGGGTATTTTTGAAAAGTCTGTGCCAGGTAGAAGCAATCAATGTTTTTGTGTCGGCCCTGTGTAAAGAAATTTCTAACCTTGTTTTGATTATCCAGTATAATGTCATCAAACACAACAACAGAATTATCGAGACATTCATGAAGTGGCTTAACATCTGGTTCAAAAGTGGCTATATCCAATCCATCATAAAGCTTCATCAGCTGCTGATATTTTAATTGTTCCAAGCTCTTAGAGAAGATATACAAGTGCCTGTTTTTCCAGTCTAACCAGTTGGGTGCCAATAAAAAATTATCAACCATTAGTGTAGTTTTACCACAAGTAAATGGCCCAACAATAAGACAACTAAGATTTTCAGGCAGCAATTTTCCATTTCTCTTATTTTGTTGTTCAGGTTCTGGCAGCCTTTTTATAACATCCCAGGTGCTCATATTATTATTTTGTTTGCATCGATCCAGCTGTGTTCTGGAAGTCCTAGCCAATTGACAAGTAACTTGTTGCCTTTTCTGCGGATAATTTTTTCTATGAGATATGTGTCAGGCTGTTTAGTTTTGCTGAGCTCTTGTTCATAGAACCGGCCTTTGAGAATTTCTCCTCGGTGATCCTTTATTATATATGTGTTAAGGGTCCCAGGTTTAATTTGAACCACTGTAAATAATTCAGTTCTCCTGTTTCTTGTAAAGCCTCTTTTGAATAAGTGCTTATATTTGCTGATTCTTACTTGATCACCCACCCTGTATTTGGCCTTTCTTATTGTTGGCTGATATCTAGGATAATAAACAGTTCTGATCAATTTTTGCTCATCAGATGAAGTTACTTCAGAGGGTTTCATGTTGATTGTGGAATGGACCGAGTTGTTATATTTATGTAGAAGTTCTGGAAGAATATTAATCCATTTATAATTACCGTGAAGTGTAAATTGTTTATACATAAGATTTTTTAAGGTTCTGTTGAATCTCTCTACAATTGAGGCCTTGAGGTCACTGTAACTCGAATAATGTTGTATTGCCTGGCTTTTAATAAATTGTTGAAACACTGAATTATAAAATTCTTTGCCATTATCTGTTTGCAAATAGCGCGGGGATCTTCCACTCTGATTGATGATTGTTCTAAAAGCTTCTGTAACACATTTTCCAGTCTTGGATTTGAGTCGCACAGCCCAGGCAAATTTTGAAAATGTATCTATGACAGTGAGTAGATACTTGTAGCCCTTGTTGATCTTGTCTAAGTTTTTCAGCTGTCCACTTGCCATTTCAATCAAGTCGCTTTGCCATAAATCATCTATGCCCTTTGTGACTACTGGGAGTCTCTTAAAATTATGTCGGGCTTGTCTGTGTAATTCATCAACAATAATTTTTCTAGACATAATATGTAAACAAGAATATTGCAACTATAGGGTGTTCAGCAGCTGATACTGCAGGATTTTCTAAATATAATTTATCCCCTATTTGTATTTTGAATTCCAAAGAGCCATCATCTTCAGTTTAGGCTGTTTCCAATGTATTGGGATCTGTAAAATCCTCCAATTCTACACTGGTGATTTTCACTTTGTTATAAGCATTTGTTATTGATAAGGTGGGGTAGTGGTGTGCCTGTGGTTGAAGCCAATATTTGATTTTGATTGGTCTCAATGTGCCCCCAACAAAAAATTGGTAATAAAATTGTGCAGGGGACAGCATATATATTTTGCCTCCTGGTGTAAATGGAGAATCATATTCTTTGTTGGGGATGCTGTACAATTCAAGAATTACTGTATGTTTAGGATTTTCAATTATGCCTGTTATTTCCTTTTCTGCTGTGAGCAATCTACTTGTTACAGATTCAAGGTGCTCATTGATGGTCCTAACAACATCATCATGGCCTGGCTTGATTTTTATGTCCACAACAAGTTTTTTGTATTGTTGCACAATTTCTTGTAGCTGGGTGGCAAAAACAGACAAAGCATTTGCTTGATTGGATTCCATGGTTCCTAGCTGTTGCTTGATATTAGCAACAATTTGTTGCAAATTTTCAACAATTGCCAATTTTGAATTTTGAGCTGTAAGATCATGGACCTGTCTTCTGATATCCTCAAACAGGGCATGCAATTCATTAATATGTTGATTAGTTGGAAGAGTGGCCACTGCCTGAGTGAGATGTTTGATCTCTGCCTGGATATTCTTGATATCTTCTGATTTCAATATGCGATTCACTGCTCTCTTAATATTTTTAAGTTCCTGTGATGTAGGCAGATTTGATACTGTATTTTGCAAAAATTCAAGTGCCAATTTCACATTGTTTAATTCAGAAGCATCAGCCACATTTTGCATAGCATTTTGGAGCAGGGCTATATCTGCCTGAGAGGGTGTGGATTGTTGTAAAATTTCAAGTTTTGTTTGGATATCATCTATCAAGTGATGAAAATGAGATAGTTCAGATTCAGTGTTGAGGTTTTCAAGCTTTGTGATTTGTTGCTGGACACTGACAAGGGTATCAAAAATACCGGGCAGGCGGGATTCTAGTACATTTGCCAAATCACTTTGCACTGCTGCTATTGTACCTTCAAGATGGGTTAAGGAACTTTGAATTTTTCCAAAATCTTCATATGTTTCAAGTTGCAGCTTAATATTGGCTACACTGCGAGTTATTGCACTCAAAGCATCAGAAGATGGCAAATTGTTCATAAAATTTTCAAGTGTCTCAATTTTTTCTTTAACCTCGGCTATGGCATTGTTCAGAAGGTCCAGATTAGGTATTTGGAGTGACTGAATCTGTTCTTTTAGAGTGGAAATCACTAGATCAAAATCTTCTTGTGATTTTGTGCTTTTGACAATTGTTTGGAGCTGTGTCTGGACATTATTAATCTGCTCCTCTAATTGTTGTTTCAATTGCTCAGAATTGGTGGCCTTGGTCTTATATCTGGCTTGAAGAGCTGCTACAGCCTCTTCCAAACTTTGAAAATTATCTAATGTGGCCAAATCACTATATATTTCTGAAGCAGCAATTTGAGTTCAGAATCAATTTTAAGAAGAGGGTCCATGCATTGTGATTGCAAATTTGTAATTTCTAATTGAAGACTGGCATTGAGAGTGGTTTGTAAAGCTTGTAAATCACTTCTTAATTTCTTGACTCTGACATCAAGCATAAGAATCTCATCACTGTGATCTTCATGTCTTGTATGGCCAAAAATATCATTAGGCATTTTTGTTTTAGCGGTTATTTATTATAGAGTATCTGATTCTTAATTCTATAAAAAAAGGGTATAAGCTTGTCATAAGATCCCGGGACCTCAATATATAAGCAGTCACCAGCAGAAACAGTATATACAGTGCCAGAAATCATGTTTGAGTGCTTAATTCTATAAATATTTCTCCCTATTGAAATTTTAACATCACCCTCAGGAGTTGTAATAAATTGCAATTGCCCACCTACAGGTAATTGGTAATGATTTAAATTATTGTTAAATATGTACAATTTTTTACATTTACATTTTTATTGCTAGTCAATAAGTGATCCACACTCTGGATTCTGGATTCTGATGTTTTGATTAAACTCTGGGTTTTGAAACAATTTTTATAATCTTCAAATTCAAGCTCTTTTTCAACAGTCACTCTGCCAATGCCCTTGGCCTTTTTGGCAACAACACCACTACATGTCTCAAAACTGTACATCTTGGCCCTTAACCCAGCAAATGCCACAATAACATCACCAAGTGTCTCATCTTTTAACTTGCCAGGCACCTTTTTGTTGTGGGGTTGAATCCATGTATGATCACTGGTATCAAAATATTCAAGCAATTCAGGCTGTGACATATCTTTATAAACATCTTCTGTTTTAATATCAAGAACAAAACTATCCGTGTCCATGTACATCAATTTTACACAATCACCATAAAAAGGTTTCAACACATCATAATACAATATTAACATATGTAATTTGGCCAATTCCAATATTGTAGCCCCTACATAAATAGGTTTATCAAACTTAATCTTTGTTTTTTTCATGTTGAAAAGTGCCATATTTTAATCATAAATTCTTCTATAATTGAAATTAGGCTTTGCAACCAATTTTTTGCTCAGGCTGGGGTCAGTAATTATTTTAACATCGGTATGTTTTCTGACATTTTCAATTGTTTTGCCATATACAGAATTGACCATCAATTTAAACAATGCCTTATCAAATTGGCTCTTTGCAGATGTTCGAATCTCTGTATTTGTATTAATGTATGGTTTCAACCATCTTGAGTGCCTGAACCTCAAAACTTTGCCAAGTTTGGTCACTTGGACACCATGATGCATCAGGAACTGGAGGTTCTTGTAATATATGACATAGCCCTGTTTTGGCTCCAGTGTCATCATCAATTTCTTCTGTTTAGAGCCAGGTGAGCACTTAACCTCAGGAATTGGGGGCAGATCAGAAAATGTGTTGTGTAAATCATCAGGAATTGTCAGATCAACCTCTAAGAATAGGCCATAGTTACTGTCATCAAAGTCCTGAAGATCCTCAATATTAAAATCTTCAACCCATTCAAGCCCTGCATGTGGCAGTTTTTGCATCATGGCATAACCATAGAGGCTGTTGGCATCTACATACAATATATAATTTGATGGCCGTGCAGGATCATAATCAGGCATATATTGGTTATTTGCCCTGGCATATCTCTGAGAACATTGCACCATCCCCCCTCTTATACATTGCTCCATGAACAGATACATATCTTGATCTTGGATCAGATCCAATTGCTTTTTGGTGTTTAAAAACATTGCAGCCCATGCTAGGCACGGGGCACTGTAAAAATATATTGGATCCAGTCTATAATTTTGCATGGAAGATTTTCTGAATGCCTGCAATATATCAGCTAAGAGGGTCACATCAAGTTTCAAATATGCCATGTGATAATCACCAAATGTCTGGCATTTTAAATTGTTCCACATCAATTGGGCATGGTGATAATCATCATCAGTGATTCCAGATCCTCTGATTTTGCTGTAAAACTCTTCTTGTGGTGGCAGAGAACACTCATCAAATTTAGAAAAATCTGTAACATAGTCATATGGATATACACCCTTCCGCCTAATTAATTTCAGGTCCTGATTTGGAAACAAAGCATATGTGATTTTGAATTGATCATCAGATAATTGAGTGGCCAGTGTAGCCAGGCTAGCCGATAAAATTCTGTAAGAATCAAGAAATCTTATGTGAATAGGAACACCATTAACTTTAATTATTTTCCTAATAGATATATATTTCTCATCATTTTCAGCTAAAATATTTAAATTCTGCTTGTCAAACCCCTCATATCTGATCAGATGATGAAAATCATAATTGGATGCTCCATGGCAAAATATGGGGACAAATTTTGGTCTCTTGATCTTAATATTACAGCTATTACACAGGGCCATTTTGAATTTACCATCTGTATGAGAATGGTGTTTCACCTTGATTTTTGTATCTGAAAATTCAGAATCACTAACCGGGCATTTTTCTGCATTGTTGAAATCTTCAATCTGTTTCTCTGTTAAAGGCAACATGGGTTTTGATTTTAATAAGATGTTAGATGCTATGTCACGGCACTCATTTTCAATTCTATGTGCAAATTTTTTGATGGCATCTGGTCCCATGTATGAATATTCTTTACTAACAACACCATCCTGTACAATCACATAAAAAAAGCTGGAAGGTTCATGTAACTGGTATGGTGTAATTGAAGATTCTTCAGGATCTGGATTGCAGAATGCAAGAGGTTTGAAATTTGATTCAAAATCACAGACAATATATGCTGGGTGTTCCAACAAGGCTTCAAACTTTTTAAATTCTGCATTTTCTCTTGGATTGGGCATCACCATATGAACAGGTTTATGATTTTTACAGTATTTCAGATGCTCAATTAACTTGTTTTTAGCAATTTCTGCATTTTTTTCCGGAACCCCATTCACCATTTTTCTACCATCAAATACACTTAAACATCTTCTACACAACTTGAATATTGTATTGGATTTGTCTAGTTGTGTTCTCACTAAAGCTTCAAGATTATGTATCAGAGTGTAATGATATGTGCCATCCCCTTCAATTAAGAGCAGATCAATCGGAACAGCAGAATCATCATCAATTGTACTGATTCTGAGAGGTTCTATCAAGCAATTATCACGACCAGTGGAACAAATAAATACATTAATAGATAATTGTTTGCCATTGATATTCCTGGCCTTTTTTTCAAATTTATCAATATTCTGAACAGACATTGGATATTCTAAACCCTCCATTGCTTCATTAAAAATATGTTCATGTTGTTTGTAATAATTTATTCTCTGAGAATTCCTTGAAACTGGAAACAAAGCAGCTAAAATACACCACAAAAAGCATTTCTGGTCGGTATTTTCAATATTAACCACGGCTCTTTTGTTTTTAATATTGGCCGGTAATGGCAGATATGTAGATCCTTGTAATGGGCTGAATTCAGAAATATTAACATATAACTTGTGTGGAGATCCGCATAGGCTCCATCCAGACTCTTTTGCTGCAAATTCAGAGTGTTTAATATTCAATTGATCCATCAAACTGCTTATTATTTTGTCTGAATTTGCATTTGAATATACAGGTACAGTTTCTGTTATGTGGGGCTGTGTAAATTTTGTGCCATTTGGTTTCTTATATTGTGTAAACAATTTGAGGGACAGCTTATAAGAGCTATTTTGTGCATTTAGAATTGCTTGCACATCAGGATTTACACTGTTCAAAAAATTCTTAATGCCACATCTTGGCTCTGATACAAACCGATAATCCCTAAGTTGGGCATTAAAACTGCTATGGATGGGTGCATAGCGTGGCTGCTTTGCAGGTCCAGCATTAACAGGTGCTTCATGCTTTCTTTTCAGACCAGATGTGGATGGTCGTGGGGGCAATGTTGATGACTGTGCAGAGCAAGTATCTTTATGTTTATATGTGAAATATTCCATGCTATATTTTCTATTACATTTGGGGCATATTTTTGTGGGAGTTCTGTATTTGTCCGGATTACAAATCTTTTGGTGCTTAGCCCAATTGGGGCTGGATATATTTTTTTTGCATTGATTACAATATTTTTGACTTGGCATTTTTGTTGTTGTTTATTATATACAATTTCTTGGGATTCAAATCAAAATTCTATGCTTAATCAGTTTGGTTCAGCAGTGTGATTTGTGTGTGTGTGTGTGTGTGTATGTGTATGTGTGTATGTGTGCTAATATTTTTGGCTTTGGTATTTATATAAAATTTCTTGGGGTTCAAATCAAAACTCTATGCTGGATAAAAAAATATCAGTTGGGTTCAGTGCAGACAAAAAAACTGCATAGCTCTATGTCAATTAGTTCTTGAGATTTTGTATTTAGGAACCACTTTGACCCCCCTGCCAAAAATTGGCTTTTATTGTATCAGTGTAATTGTTTCTATGACCTTACTTGGGTTATTCCGCCAAATTATATGCTTCAAATCTCCTATACTTTGGTGGAGCCTGTTCAGGTTCTGCCCCCCACTTGTGGGTTCCACTGCCGATCCAGCAATGGTGAAGAATCTGCACTGTGCCCTGGCTTATATAGATTTACAGAGCCAATAGAAACACTGCTTATTTAAACCAATCAGAATATAACACATAATCACATTATGTCATAAGCAACCAATCAGAAAACAACACGTATCTAATAATTTATTGGATAATAATTTGTTGCACAGCATGATGCAATATAAATAAACCAGAAATAGGCCACAACTTGGCCACAAGTGGACCGGAAGTAGTCAAACCGGAAGTGGACCGGCAGTGGACCGGAAGTAAACCGGAAGTGGACCGGAAGTAAACCGGAAGTGGACCGGAACTGGACCGGAACTGGACCGGAAGTGGACCGGAAGTAAATATGTGTGGGTGTGGGTGGGTGTGGGTGTGTGTGTGTGTGGCTCTTATGAGAATCTTGGCATAGTTTTAAGTGTGGCCAAAAAAAATATCAAGAGAGGCATATTTTTGACAGGATTATGGACAACAATCTCATAGAAGTGCCTCATCAATCTGAGGGGGGTCATACTTTCTCAGGAAATTGTTGAGGGCATTTTTACAAAAATCTTGGATTAGACAGGGTTCCACACTTGAGCAAAAAGCTCATATGCTCATGTTGAGCTAGTTTTAAGTGTAGCCAAATCTGCTTGAGGGGGGGTTCATACTTTATCGAGCTGGTTATAGGTCAAATCACACTACTGTAAGCCAATCTGATAAAACTTTGTTTAAATTAATGGTAAATTCAGTATATGGCAAAACTATAGAAAATGTTAGAAAGCATACTGATGTTAAATTAGTTACCGACCCCAGCCGGAACAAAAAATTGGTGGCAAAACCTAATTTCAATTATAGAATAATTTATGATGAAAATATGACACTTTTTAATATGAAAAAAAACAAAGATTAAGTTTGATAAACCTATTTATGTAGGGGCGGTGATATTAGAATTGGCCAAATTACATATGTTAAAACTTTATTATGATGTGTTGAAACCTTTTTATGGTGATCGTATAAAATTGATGTATATGGACACAGATAGTTTTATTCTTGATATTCAAACAGAAGATGTTTATAAAGATATATTACATCCTGAATTATTTAAATATTTTGATACTAGTGAACATTCAAAAATTCACCCCCACAACAAAAAAATGCCTGGCAAGTTAAAAGATGAGACCCTTGGCGATGTTATTCTAGGATTTGCTGGGTTAAGAACTAAAATGTATAGTTTTAAAACAGGTAGTGGTGCTGTTGCCAAAAAACTAAGGGCATTGGTATAGATACTGTAGACAAAGAGCTTGAATTTGAAGATTACAAAAATTGTCTCAAGTAACAGAGGTTAATCAAAACATCAGAAAATAGAATTCAGAGTAAAGATCACTTGTTGACTACCAATATTGTAAGAAAAGTAGCTCTAGACCCACATGACGATAAGAGATGCACCATGATGTCATTGTGGTAATCAATGCCCAATTACAGAGCATGATTTGAAATAAATAAAACATGATAATGAATTTATTTGGATTTAAAAAAAGCTACTTTGGACCTGCCGACACCAGCACCCTCTTCTGATATAATATCTAAACTAAGTGGTTTGTTAATTATTCATCTGAATAGCATACTTACAGATCTTGATGATAAAACAGGTAAAACATTATACATATTTAACAATAATTTAAATCATTACCAATTACCTGTAGGTGGTCAATTACAATGTATTACAACCCCTGAGGGTGATGTCAAGATTTCAGTAAGGAGAAATATTTATAGAATTAAGCACTCAAACATGGTTTCTGGTACTGTATATACCGTCTCTGCCGGTGATTGTTTATATATTGAGGTCCCGGGATATTATGACAAACTTATACCTTTTTTTATAGAATTAAGAATTAGATATTTTATAATAAATAACCAATAAAAAAAATGCCTAATGATATATTTGGCCATACAAGACATGAAGATCACAGTGATGAGATTCTGATGCTTGACGTCAGAGTTAAAAAATTAAGAAGTGATTTACAAGCTTTACAAACCACACTCAATGCCAGTCTTCAACTAGAAATTACAAATTTACAATCACAATGCATGGACCCTCTTCTTAAAATTGATTCTGAACTCAAATTGCTGCTTCAGAAATATACTGACTTGGCTACATTGGATAATTTTCAAAGTTTAGAGGATGCTGTAGCAGCTCTTCAAGCCAAATTAAAAACTCAGGCTACCAATTCTGAGCAATTGAAACAACAATTAGAAGAGCAGATTAGTAGTGTCCAGACACAGCTCCAAACAATTGTCAAAAACATAAAATCAGAAGAAGATTTTGATCTAGTAATTTCCACTCTAAAAGAACAGATTCAGTCACTACAAATACCTAATCTGGACCCCTTGAACAATGCCATAGCCGAGGTTAAAGAAAAAATTGAGACACTTGAAAATTTTATGAACAACTTACCATCTTCTGATGCTGTGAGTGCTATAACTCGCAGTGTTGCCAACATTAAGCTGCAACTCGAGACATATGAAGATTTATGAAAAATTCAGAGTACCATAACCCATCTTGAGGGTACCATAGCAGCAGTACAAAGTGATCTGACAAATGTACAAGAAACTCTAGAATCCCGCTTGCCTGGTATTGTAGACACCCTTGTCAGTGTTCAGCAACAGATAACCAAACTTGAAAACCTCAACACCGAATCTGAGCTATCTCATTTTCATCACTTGATCGATGATATCCAAACAAAACTTGAAATTTTACAACAATCGACACCTACTCAGGCAGACATAACCCTGCTCCAAGATGCTATGCGTAGTGTGGCTGACGCTAGTGAATTAAATAGTGTGAAATTAGCACTTGAATCTTTGCAGAATACTGTTGCAAATCTGCCTACATCACAGGAACTTAAAAATATTAAAAGAGCAGTAAATCGCATACTGAAATCAGAAGATATCAAAAATATCCAGACAGAGATCAAACACCTTAATCAGACAGTGGCCTCTCTTCCAACCAATCAACATTTTAATGAACTTTATACTTTGTTTGAAGATATAGGAAGACAAATCCATGATCTTACTGCCCAAAATTCAAAATTGGCAGTTGTTGAAAATTTACAGGAAATTGTAGCCAACATCAAACAACAACTAGGGACCATGGAATCCAACCAAGCAAATACTCTGTCTGTTTTTGCAACGCAACTTCAAGAAATTATCCAACAATACAAAAAACTTGTTGTAGACATAAGAATCAAACCAGGCCACGATGAAATTGTTAGGACTATCAACGAGCATCTTGAATCTGTAATAAGTAGATTGCTTACAGCAGAAAAAGAAATAACTGGCCTAATCGAGAATCCTAAGCATACAATAATTCTTGAATTAAACAGTATCCCCAACAAAGAATATGATTCACTATTTACACCAGGTGGTAAACTGTATAAGCTGTCCCCTGCACAATTTTATTACCACACTCAGACCAATCAAAATCAAATATTGGTTACAACCACAGGCACACCACTACCCTATCTTGTCAATAACTAATGTTGACAACAAACCAAAGGTCACCAGTGTAGAGTTAGAGGATTTTACAGATCCCAATACATTAGAGACAACTTATGCTGAAGATGATGGTTTTCTTGAATTTAATATACAAATAGGAGACAAATTATATTTAGAAAATCCTGTAGTATCAGCTGCTGAACACCCTATAGTTGCAATATTCTTGTTTACATACTATGTCTAGACAAATTATTGTTGATGAATTACACAAACCAGCCAGACATAACTATAAGCGACTGCCAGTAGTTACAAAAGGCATAGATGATTTATGGCAGTGTGACTTGGTGGAAATGGCACCTCATGGGGGACAGCTGAAAAATTTAGACAAGGTCAACAAAGGATACAAGTATATACTTACTGTCATAGACACATTTTCAAAATTTGCTTGGGCTATGCCGCTCAAATCTAAAACTGGAAAATGTGTTACAGAAGCTTTTAGGACAATTATTAATCAGAGTGGAAGATCACCCCGCTATCTACAAACAGATAATGTCAAAGAATTCTATAATTTGGTGTTCCAACAATTTATTAAAAACCATTCAATAAAACATTACTGAAGTTACAGTGATCTCAAAGCTTCTATTGTAGAAAGATTCAACAGAACTCTAAAAAATCATATGTATAAACAATTTACCCTTCAAGGTAATTATAAATGGCTTACTATCCTACCAGAACTTTTAGATAGATATAATAATTCAGTTCACACTACAATCAACATGAAACCCTCTGAGTTAACTTCATCCGATGAGCAAAAATTGATCAGTACTGTTTATTATCCTAGATACCAACCAACAACAAAAAAAGCTAAATACAAAGTTGGTGATCAAGTAAGAATTAGCAAATATAGGCACTTATTCAATAGAGGTTTTACCAGAAACTGGAATACTGAATTATTTACAGTAGTTCAAATTAAACCTGGGGCTCATAATACATATATAATAAAATATCACCGAGGAGAAATTCTCAAAGACAGGTTTTATGAAGAAGAACTTAACAAAACTAAGCAGCCGGACACATATCTTAAAGAAAACGTTATTCGCAAAAAAGGCAACAAAATACTGGTCAAATGGCTAGGACTGCCAAAACACAGCTGGATCGAGGCAGATAAAGTGATACTATGAACACCTGGGATGTTATAAAAAGACTACCAGATCCTGAACAGCAGAATAAGAGAAATGGCAAACTGTTGCCTGATAATATTAGATGTCTTATTGTTGGGCCATCGGTTTGTGGTAAAACTACACTAATGATTGATAATTTTTTATTGGCACCCAACTGGTTAGACTGGAAAAACAGGCACTTGTATGTCTTCTCTAAGAGCTTAGAACAATTAAAATATCAGCAGTTGATGAAGATATATGATGGACTGGATATAGCCACTTTTGAATCAGATGTTAAACCACTTAATGAATGTCTCGATAACTCTGTTGTTGTATTTGATGATATTATACTGGAAAACCAAAACAAGGTTAGAAATTTTTTTACACAGGGCCGACACAAAAACATAGATTGCTTCTACCTGGCGCAGACTTTTTCTAAAATACCAAAACAGCTGATAAGAGACAACAGCAATTTTATATGTGTGTTTCATCAAGACCATACTAACCTCAAACACATACATGATGAATATGTAGGTGGTGACTTGAGCTACAATAATTTTTCTAAGTTTTGCAGTAGGTGCTGGAACCAGGACAGTTATGGGTTTGTCACAATTGATATGACAAGAAAACCTAATAGTGGTAAATATAGAAATAAAATTAACAATTTTCTAGACATTGAAACATATATAACAATGAAAATACCAATTATTGATGATCTTAAATTAAGAGACTATCTTGTAAAAAGATTTAAGGGATGGAAAGTAGAGAACCGAGGTATCTATGAACAACACAAGCGCACAGAACAGCCGATTATTGTTGCTATTAGTGAACTAGGTAAAAATATTAAAACTGTTACAGAACAAAATCAAAATTTGATTACAGAGCTTGTACCTGTAGCTGCTAGGAACATATTAGATTATCCAAGCACCCTACTTTCTAGTATTCATACTCCTAGTCCTGTTTCTCCCCGAAGAATTGAAGCTAGTCAGGATCCTATTGAATTGGGTCTTCTAGCTCAAAAATATTTAAGTACACCTAAAGACAACAAAGATGAGGTTTTTGGTTTATATGCCGACACAGAACTTGATGGTAGCATCATACATAGAATTGGCAATTTCAGAGTAACATTTATGGGAGATGATCTAATAGTATATTCAGAATCTCATCTTGGAGAAAGAGGTGGTTTTGTTAAGTATCCTGGAACACCTGGATTATGGGAATTGATGACTCGTAAGAGACCTGGCAGCTATACAGATCAAGACTATGAGCACTACAAAGAAATATTGATAAAATCAGATGCTCTATACCAGAACAATGATCCTACACAAAAAAGAGTCAAGTCTAGCAGTGGAGCTAAATACAACAACTTAATCAAGCTCATATGGTCACAGATCAAATCAGGTAGTGGGATCAAACAGTACAACACATTGCCTAAAGAATTTGTCTGGGTTGATGATGTCAGGAAACTTGTAGATAGGTTGCTGGTGATAGCTGGGGAAGAAAATGCCGGTAACCACAATTTTTACAATGAAAAGGTTGGAATTATGGACATGATAAGCACCAAATTGTCTAATTTTATAGTGAATGACACTAAGGGCATTGGATATCTTATAAAAATTATTAATACTCTACCACCTAAATTTTGGAATATCTCTGAGGGTCGGGGGCTGGTTAATGACGTCATAAACAAGTTGCCATTAGAGCTACACATACCAGGCTATCAGTATTGTGGTCCCGGTACCAAACTAGACCATCGACTAAACAGAGGTGACCCTGGTGTTAATCCCCTAGATGCTGCTTGCAGAGACCATGACATATCATACAACACACATACCGATCTTGACAAGCGACATGTGGCAGACAAAAAATTAGAAGAAGCTGCATTTGGTAGATTTGTAAGCAAAGATGCTTCTTTGGGTGAGAGAATAGCAGCATTGGGGACCACTATAGCTATGAACACCAAACAAAAATTGGGGTGGGGGTTGTAATAAATTAACTAAATTAGCTACAATTTAATTGTGATAGTTAATCCCAGAATATGTATATAATAAACCAAAAATGAAGGCCAAGGGTGTTATGTATCAGATACCTGATGCAGGTCTTAAATCTCTTAAAACTATTGATAGTCTTCTAACCAAAAAGCACCGCAAGAAGAAATGTTCTTGTCTTGCCAAAGGACATGGTATGAAATTATTACTTAGTACCCCACAATTAAAAAAATTACAGCAATCTAGAAAAAAATCACATATAGGTGGATTCATATTTAGTATCCCAGCTATTTTAGCAGCTCTCGGCGCAGTTGGCAGCTTGGCTGGGGGATCAGCTGCTATAGCAAAAACAGTAATAGATGCCAAGAAAAATAAGGCAGAATTAGATGAACAAAAGCGACATAATCTGGCCATAGAAAAACAAGGCAAAGGTGTTAAGAAAGTTATGAATAAGTTTAAAAAAACAAGAGCCGCTTACCAACCTAGATATTGAAGCTTTAATCAAGCCACTGGGCATCAAATATTTTAGAGGAGTATACATGTCTGATTCTTTACCAGAACAACCACTCAAAAAAGAGTGTGGCATAGTTAATTTGGATAAGTACAAAAATCAGGGCACTCACTGTATTTGTTATCTTAAATATTTAAACAATGAGGCATTTGTGTTTGATTCATTTGGAGGTGTTCCACCTGAGAATTTAGTAAAATATCTAAAATCAACTAATCTTTATTATAATAATACCCGTATTCAAAATTTCAAAGATATTAATTGTTGGACATCTATGTTCATCTATTCTTAGATATCTGTCTCAAATAAATAAACCATCAATTGAAAATTTTCGAAAAGCTTTGTGGTATCTAAAACATCATGGGAGTATTCCATCTCACCAGCCAAAATTCAATATTGAAACTTAAACTACAAGATGATATAGTTTATCCCAAAACAATAGCTCTTAGAGCATTCTATGGCATGTACTTGATTCCTAATATTACACACCACAACAACAAATTGGTGATTGGTGACCAAAAAATTGTCATCACTCCAGGCCAGTATAATTTGTCTACTTTAAATGCTCAGTTACCCAGAGGTATATTGTTAACTCAAAATTCTGTCATTCACAGAGTAGAAATTGTGTCTGCTAGAGAAACAGTGGATCTGGGTACTATAGGAGAGCTATTAGGATTCGATAACAACACAAAACTTGAACCAGCCATCTAACACACTGCTATTAATATACCTAAATTCTTAGCCATAGAAACTTTGAATATTCACTGTAATGTGGCCGAGGGTATGATCACCAAATCAAATGGCATAGGCACTAACAAACAAACTGGCATTATTGCAACATTTAAACCTAACTCTGATTTTATGGAACCGATCATCTACATTCCATCACCAACATTATATTTTCCTGTATGCCATAATAGAATAGATTATATTGAGTTGATGGTCACTAATAAAAAAGAAGAATTAGTTGATTTTGCTGGAGCCACAACAACTGCTATCATAGAAATTAATATTTAAATAAAAATACATACAAAAAATAAATAAATAAATAGATAAAATGGAAAATATTGAGAGTTATGAGTTACAATCATTCCCTCCAAACCGGAGGACCTTTACAAATTTAAACAAGCCAACACAGAGATTGAGGTAGACCTTGATGTAGGAGATGTATTTATACACCCTCACAGAGCAGACCTATATATTAAATTTGATGTTGTCAAGCTCGATGGTACAGATTATCCGGCTAACACAAATATAAGATTGGTAGACAATTTTGTACCACATCTGTTCTCTGAAATTGAGATTAGAAAACATGGTGTTGTTATAAACAGAGTAGACTACCCTGGTATTACCTCTACAGCTTTAGCCACACTAAAATTATCCAAAACCGAGCCTCATACTACAAAATAGGTGGATTTGAGGCTGGTGATAAAATAATATCTAATAGTCACACAGTATTGTTCCCTATGCGCCTGTTGCCAGGATTCTTCTCAGATTACAAAGATAATATGTGGAAGGGTGGTTTAAGAATTACATTTAGAAGAGCTGCCAATGATAATAATGCTTTGATGAGGTACAGTTCATTAAACTCTACTGGGGCAGCTCTGCCTAATACCCTACCTGATGAAGGCAAATGCCTTATTCAGACTATGAAGCTAAGAATTCCAGTTGTTGAATATGAAGCTAGTTATGCTCTTAAATACAAAGCAGATATACTAAAAAATCCACAGGTACCTTTACAATTTTATACATATCAATGTGTGCAGAAGCCTTCCACTGGTAGCTATTATGAATTTGATGCTACAAATTCATTCTCCAGTATACAATATGACATGCCAGATTTTGTGGTGGTACTGTTTCAGACTGGAAGACACAATAATGAAGAAAAAAAATTCAAGTAAGTTTGATAACTGCAACATCAAGAACATATATCTTAAAAATGGCAGAAATGAGGTGTTTCCTAGAGAAAATTATAATTTAAACATGTCCAAGGATGATTTCTTCAAATTATATGAGGCATTTACAGCATACAAAAGGGTCACAATTGGGAATACTGACATGTATTACTCACCAGATGAATTCAAAACACAGAGACCCATGTTTGTTATCAACACCTCAAAAAGAAAACAGGTTGTGGTTAATGACAGGACAAACATTAATATTATCTGTGAATTCCATGATACACTTCCTGATGACACCATATGTAGTGTTATTCTTATAGGTGAAAAATCATATGTTTATGATGTAAGAAATGAGAGAGTCACAGAGCAATTCTAGAAAACCTCTGCATATTACATTGTCTTAGTATTAGATAAACAAGTTGTACCTGGTCTTGAATAAAAAATTTAGAATGTTACAGGTCAACATATTAACATAATAATATAAAAATATTTTGAATAATTATTTAACATTATATTACAGTGTACTACTGTATAATCAAAAAACTCTTAAGAGCATCTTGGATTAGTTTTAAGTGTAGTTAAAACAATATTGAGAAAAGCATATTTTTAACAAATTTATGAACAGCAATTTTGGCAAATTCAGGTTTAGCCACATCAATTTGAGGGGGTCATCTTTTCTCGGAAGCTTTTTTTTACAAAAATCGTAGGTTTTACACAGGAGCAATGAAATTTTATAGACATTTTGCCTTAGTTTTAAGTATTTCTATTCAGTCAAAACACCTCATCATTTATCGATCCAGTTATAGTTCAAACACCACTACTACTTTGTTATGAGGGGAAAATACAATGTAGTTTTTGTAAAAATGGTACAATAAATCTTGCGCGGTAGGATTAAGCTCCGCTCAGAGTTCAGCACCCGAAACACCAGATCGTCCTTACGTAGAGACCTTGTAATCCCCAAACCCAACAAAAGCAGATTTGGTCAGAAGTCTTTATCGTACGTAGCAGCGGTAACCTGGAAGTCACTCCCGACGAAGATCAAACTCAGTACCAGCAAAGCGCAGTTCTGTCGTCTTCTACGTTCACATGTCTATAAATTCCAACTCCAGTAATATTATTTTCAGTGCTTACCCCCCCCCCCCTCCTCACCATCCCCACCCACACACATATATTTTAAAATTTTCATCCCTGTATTTCGAACAGCAATTCCATACACACTCATATCCAAACCCACACACCTTTACACTTTCTTTTCTTCTAAATGTGTATAACTCTCAAACTTTCTTTATTTCATTGCTACTATAGAACACTATGTAAATTCATCACTTTTTCCTTAGATGTAGCTTTTGCATATTTTTTTTTTACTATATAGGGCATCAAGTCATTATTTGTATTAATTTTGTTCAAAATGAAATGTTGTATGGCTTAATTGTAACCCTATGGAAATAATAAATAATAATAATAATACTAATAATAATAAAATAATATTTTTCCTCCAAAGATATGCTGCGCACTGTCAGAAAATGATAAGTAAAAGTGCACAGGGTGTTCAAAAATTAACTGACGAGAATAAAGAGAGTGTTAGCCTCACGACACTTTTATTATTTGCCCGACCCTGTGGCCGAGTGGTTAGCACATCGCGCTGCGACACCAAGGGTCCCGGGTTCGAATCCCTTCGGGCTTGATTGTTTCTGAATGTCCATTCATCAATTTCATCATTTCATCACTCATCCCCCTCTTCGCAAATTAGCCAAGAGGCACAAAACGCGAAGTAAAATAAACTAAATCAAACTAAACTAAAACTTTTATTATTTATGAAGCAGAGTAAAGAAGAGGATAGTCAAGAGCAGCTTCAATTTAGAGAAGAGCATAGCTTTGGCTACAAATCGTCTCACTCTTCTGGCTTTAACTTTAGAAAGATCTGACCATTAAAATTAAAATTTCGAGACAGCAGGGGAGACATTGTTTTCATTATTATTATAATGGTTTATTCTACATTCCTAATTTTTTGAGGACTCATTTGGAGGTGTTCAAGCATCACTGGCACCCCCCGTGCTCAATCCTATGCCCTCACATGTCAATTTTAATTTGCTTCATACGTAGAATATCATGTTTGAAAGTGTGTTAATATCGGGTGTCTAATAGAGCAAAGAAAATAAATTTTACACTGTTACTCTTCTTTGTACTCATAATATATATATATATATATATATATATATATATATAGGTTACTGGTACACTCTTTTGGCGTAGTGGTAACGTCGTCGCCTTGTAATCAAGGGGTCCCGGTGGTTCGATAACCAGTTGAGTCATAAAACGGTTCAGATTCCAGTTTAAACTGTAGGTCTAGTCCCGATTAACTATACTGTAAGTAAAGTGGACTTAAAACAGGAACTCGATTAATCTATCAATTTCGCTTGTAAGTGAGTGAACACTTATATACACAAGCAACAGTGGCGTGTGTATGGGGGCAATTAGTTGGGAATACAGTACTCCCAATATGGTTCAAGTTCGCTGTAAAATTAACTTCAACTGCAAATAAAGATGGCGAAAATGTTGTCTGCTATCGTAATTGTCCCCAATGACGTAGTGGTAACGGTATCACATATAATGATGTGGTCCGGCCTTCGATCACCATTAGAGCCTCAGCGGCTGTTTCCATTGAATGATATTCAGCCAATAACATCCCCCACAATTATTTACGCAAAATCACACCCATTGCCATGATTCCGACAAACGTTTCGGAGCGTGTTGGAAACACACTTGAAGGTGCAAATATAACGATTATATTCTAAATGTAGTCATTCATTTTGTTTAGTCTCTTAACAGTGGGGCGTTACCCCCACACCCCCTATACATCTTCATGGCGTAGTGCTAAGCACTGGGGAGCACCTAACCTTTCTTTTACCTCTTAACAATGACCAGACTATCTATCAGACTAGATAAAACGATGTGTAGGGCTTCACACACCCTTCAATCGCGGCTAATTTGGAGATGATGGTGATGTGATGTGAACAAGAAAAATCTGAGGCATAATTTGTTACACCTTGCTTGTAGCCAGCAGCGAAAATTACATACCAGTCAAAATAATTGAATGCCCTACTCTCGTAGCCCGACAGGTGGAACAAGGGAGTGTAGATTGCTGAAGCAGATAACATCCACTCCTGCAAGCAGCAGAAGAGTTCTGCCGTTGAATTATATAGAACCGAGGCATTTGAACATTTATCATGATGCAAGAAAGGACAAGTGCAAAAACATGCTTTTCTGGAATTCGAACGCTAAATCTTTAACCTTGCGCACTACACAGGTCCGTAGCCAGGCAGGGGCCAGGTGGGGCTGAGTCCCCCCTGGGACTGCCGTGAGCCCCCGCACTGGCCTAGCCTTCAGCCCCCTTGACATTAGGCAAAACTATTTCATGTAATTCGTTTGCAGTGAAGATATTCAGCAGATATTATTTACTCACAACTTTCGTGAAGGATAAATTCACAAAACATTAACAGCAGCCAATACATTTGTTCATATTTTTTATAAGAAGAAGTGTAAGTAGCGGCAAGTATTTAGAAGATTGTCTTCTCTAGATTCTAGAAGGTTCTTCAAATGGCAGCTTCTTTATCTGTATGTTCGCTGCCCCTGACGCAGGCATTTATCTAGAAATATATTTCTGGAAGGGTTCTTGAACGTTGGTCAATTTTATCACATATAATAGTATAATATGTATCACACTGGTATTACAATATCTGCTAATAATACTATGTTAAAAGACAAAGAATAGCCGGATCTATGGTCAAGTGCGTAAAGGGTTGACTTTCGTAAAATAGGAATAATAATTAATATTATGTAATAATTATGGATGATTTGTGAATAGAGGCAGGGAGCTGCGGTGATTAAGTCGGAAGGGCGTCTGACTGCTACGAAACCCGAGATTATTATTTTTATTGATTTATTGATATTGATTGAAATGCTTTATTTTACTTCGCTTTTTGGGCCATTTCTGGCTAATTTGCGATAATAATATATTATTATTATTATTATTATTATTATATTATTGCATCCAAAGTAAATATATAAACACAACATCTATGAAGTCTGTCATTTCAGGAAATTAGGTACTCAATTACAACTTAAACTTATAGCACTGACCAAAATGTATTTTTTTTTACTAAATTCTCGGACCAACCACGGACAAGAGTAAAATTTAGTTTGAGATCTTTCTCCTTCCTCCTTACCTATGGACTTTCGTGTATTATGTCGCAGCAGGAACTGATTTCCTTCAACAAACATAGTTCCGGAGCGTTCCGGCTCACTGGTCATACTGTAATCAAGTATTTTGCTTTTTAAATTTAAGTAGCTACTACTCAAGTTTTCCGGTGGAGCTTGACCCCAGAACCCACCCTCTAAATACGACGTTGCATACAAAAATTCCAACAACAATTGCATACATATAGGTCTGTATGCTAATTGAAAACATTCGTGCCTCCAATGCGCTTCCATGTAAAAAGACTGGCGAAGGAAGGCAAGTGCTTCCGCGATGACGTCACAGAATTCTCGACCGCGGGGGTTGTTAGAAAAGCCAAGTTATGACGGGATCTTCTCAGACGGGGAGGAAGAAGGATTCTACGGACCTTGATTAAGGGCTCCCGGATTCGATTTCCGGTGGAGGCACATATTGTTTCGGATCCCATTCAGTCCCGATTAGTCGATCTGTTTACAAAGTAGACTTGCAACAACCCATTGTCTCTTTACCTTAATATCCAGGAACAGTAACTTGTCGATCTGAACTAAGTCACTAATTCTACACATGTTTACATAGTTTATTTATTTGTATTAACATCGTTAGAATTAAATGCAAAATTTACTTTAGTTTTCCTCCAAAACGCTTTCGATTCCAAGCTTTATTCTTGCATAGCATTTGAACTTCATAGAAATAAAAGCTTTGGAAAAACGCTGCGAGCTGTTTCCATTGCATCGCGCCTCAAAGTCTGGACAGGAGTCCGCGAAGAGTAGGGATCAAGAAGCGAAAATAAAAACTATACCAATACAAAATTAGATTATAGCAGCATACAATGACTTGCATTTTGTTACTTCAGTTTGTAAATGCAGCAGTAGTCAAGTTGTCATTGTGAATATTCTGCACGTTGTTGGATTGAAAGCAAAGCAATAAGAAACCGAGGACAATGTCAGAATGTGAAAGAACACGGCACACAGCACTGGCAAGAGAGAGGGGAGAAGGTAATTTAATGCGACGTTCACACGTCGCGAAATATGTTTGCAATTGCTAAGACCCTTAAATCTGTGATTGTCCTTTCATTCATTTCTGGCATTCATTTGCATCCTCACAATTAGCCAGAAGTGGAAGAAATGCGACGTCAAATGAGCTAAATCAACTAACAATAAGTATATAAATAAGTGCACAATCCATGTATGACGCTTCGAAAGGTGGAATTTTGAATTTAGTAATCCTCTCTCAGTTGCGTAGCAATATGGGAAGCCCTGGACGAGATTAGAAGGCGAGGCCCGCATCGAGTGGCGGAAATTAAGGGGAAGTGGGGGCGAGCAGTTGCTTCCCCCTTTTTTCCACCTTTGCGCCAGCACTATGCTAAACCTTATCTACCAGGGGAAAGTAAACTATCCTTGTAATTTTTGTTTTATAATCATTGATGCATGTTTACAAGACATTCCAATTTAGTCGGGACAGTCCATTTCTTCTAATCCCTGTCCCAATTTCTTTCAAACTTAAGTCGTGTTTCGAAAATGTTTATTTGTGGGGGGGAGGGGTGTTAACTCACATTTTGACATGTTCTTCATTTTAATAATGATTACTAATAAGTATTATTTAATTAATATATGTATTATTTTCTAACCATAGAATTATCATGGCTGTTCAATGTTGCTGGTACAAGAACATTTCTAAAATAATGAAAACATTTTTAGTTTGCGGAACACACTACTATTCAACTTCTGAGAATTGAATGTAAACAATAAGCACCAAGCTCTACGCCACGTAACAACATTAGTCTGTAAACGATTGTGTTGCTGAATGCTGATTGTCGGATAGGGGGGGGAGAGGGGTTATCGGTGAGTTGATTTTTTCCCGATACTTTAGACCATAACATTGCAACTCTACAATTCTATAGCTAGGAAAGATAATATTAGGCAAATTGTTCACCACCATTTTCATTCTCTCTTTACCTACATCTTGTGTTCTTCTAAGGGGTCATTGATTATTTTGATGTGAAGCTTATGTTGACGTCTGCGTTTCTATTTCAACCCATTATCATGACACTGTGGGAAACAGACTGAATGAAAATTCAAAGGATATGGACATATTGCTTTAACCGTTGGGTGTACACTTAGAACTGTATCTACGAGCAAGCACTAGCTCGTACAATAATACTACCGAAACATTGGTGGTCACATCCAGTACTCCCAACAGCATTGAGCCGACCATGGTCGACCACCTTGACGGAGTGGTTAGCGCAGCGCGCTACGAAGCCGTGGGTTCCGGGTTCGAATCCAGGGTTGGCGTTGGATGTTCTTTGTGAGTGTTCCTTGATAAATTTCATCATATCGTTACTCATCCTCATCATCGCGATAAGCCAAAGTGTCAGAGAATCAACGTAAAATAACCTAACTCAACAAATCCCACAGGAAAACGGATCTTCCCTTTTGTTCCATATTTTCGGGTCTGTCGCCAACCTCCTCAAAAATATCCTAGGTACGGGCCTGTTCTAGGAAGGAATAAAACAAAGTGAGAATTTAAATGCTTCACACTTCCTTCGTGGCAGTTGGAGGCGTTTGTTGTTAACTTATTATAATCGGGAGTGAAAGGTCAAGAGAAAGAAGAGAATACAAGACAACGGGCTTTTTATTAATGAAAGAATAAATCGGAACAAATGTCTAAGCAAGTTATCGTGAATTGTTGCTAACTGTTTCACGTGAGAAAAACGACGATCATATTTTTACTTATTCCTGCCTGCCTCTATGTTTAGTGTTGTCCACGGGAGGAGACGGACAGGCTTTAAAAAATTCGAGACGAGTCGAGATTGAGCATGTGTCCCGAGACAAACGAATATTTTCGAGACGAGACAGCATTTCCACGAGACGAGACAGGCCAAAGTCTCGTCTCGTGGGCAACACTATGTATGTTATGCCCCTAATTTGACGTATTCATTCAAATTATAACGTTTAACTAGAATTTAAAACCAGATGAATACAGAATGGTTTAATATTATTGCCCACATGTTTTTTTCCCCCACTTCTATTTATAACATTTTTCGTATCAAGCGAATGCGACTCGAGGCACCTTTAGCCGCAAGGTCCCGTGCGGTCGCGCATTTCTCGCACCCCTTGCTTCACCACTGCCTTTCAATGCCTTGTATTCCCCCGAAAGTGAATATTCTTTACGTTGCTAAACTATTTTTTCCCCTAGGATAGTGAAATGATCTACATTAATCAATCGACAGAAGAATGCAACGTATATTTACGTTTATTTTAAGCGTATTTCTACGTCGTAGATTAATCGTTAATGCGCATTAATGGTGGAATCAAAACGAACACGATGACATATTCATTCCTTACCCAGGATACCAAAGTAGTGCTTTAGCTTCGTAGCCACTTCTTCATGAAGGCCGGAAGGTAAAAAATGAATACATTTAATTAGATTATTTTTAGCATCGCTTTTTTCATTTTTGGCTAATCCATACGACGAGGACGAGTAATAATATGATGAAATGCACCGTCAAAAAATACCCATTGAGCAGACCGGGATTCGAACCGAAACCACGTACCGTCGTAACAAACTGTGCTAACCTTTCCTCCACGAGGGTCAGCTGCAATATAGTCGAATCTACTGAATACGTTCGTTTTGAGGAGACTTCCCTTTATAATGCTTCACCAGAGCGTGGTTTTTGATTCATTGATTGATTTGGAGTTTTAAGTCCACTTTATGCACAGTAAGGTTAATCGGGACTGGACCTACAGTTAAGTGGGATCCGAACCACCGTGCAACGTGCCTCTACCGCGTGTCGAACCCGGGATCCCTAGATTATATCAGAGCGTGGTGTTGATCATTCATGTCTCCTTCACAACGGCAGAGATCGAGAATGTGTGGAGCCATATCATTTGCTCGAATTGTGTCACGGCACGGTGTCATACACAGGGGGAACTTTACTTTTTTTGTAACAGTCGCCACATATATTTTGATGGCATAAACTCTACCTAACGCTTCGCTGTCCCTTCAAGTACATTTTCTTGTATAACTTTGTAAATATTGTTTTATAAAGACCACACGGAGGGACGGAATGCTCTATCTTCCACTAAACCTGAATACTGTGCGACCATTTACTTGATTGCATTATTAATTATAAAATGCAATCAAATACACGGCTATAAATTATCAGGTTTAGAAACGGGAAGAGTATTTATGTAGTTTATATTTTATTTTGCCATCTTGCAAGTAATGTTTACTACAGTGGAATTAATATTTTCGTTAATATCATAGAAGGCAAATATGTTGTTTACAGGTATTATTTATCAAAAGGAATGATATCGATATCTTCAACTCGAGGTTTTTCTCCTTCCTCAAAGTTTTCTGTTTGGGACCATCATCAAATGTACATTTCATTGTTCTCTCGGTTGTTTTATGTATATGAAAATGCATTATACGCATATGATAATTCGAATATCTCTGCGTAAGTATTTGTATGTTATCTCTTTATATTTGAACTTTGAACGCACACACACACACAAACCGAAGTAAGGAGCAGGACACAGTTCCTGCTTTGTGAAACTTACGCAATGGAGAGATCAAGCGTAAGATACCGTGACAACAGACACAGGGGAAAATGCGCGGTGAACTTACTTCAAGCAGGGCGGCGAATTGTGTTCCCTCTGCAACGTTGTCGGGTGGCGACTTTCCCCTCTCTTCTAGTCGCACGTAAAACAGAGCGAGCGATTACAGAAGACGTCAAATACTTGTAGCAACGTCGCAAGAAGGAGACCGTGGATGAAGGGCGACAGTAAAAACTTCGCTTCACTTATCAGTGTTGCCAAACAAGACTTTTAAAAAAATAACTACATTGAAATTGAATGTAGTTAAGGATTGCTATCAAGCAGTTAACTTTGAGAAGTATAAATACTTGGTTCCGTGTTCTACGACTAGGGATCCTGTGTTCGAATACCGTACGAGTCTTGGGGAGCTTCCCTACCGAAGCGAGAAGCGACACTTGCCACTTGGAAACAAATGCAACTTTTCAAACCTTTCGAACCGACATGACAACGTGCACGTCTCCCGTCGCGTCGTTGTTTTCTGGTGGCATCTGCTTGTAGCGCAGCTTCAGTAAATGTTCGACGGGTTCGATACCCGGTGGAGGCACATAGTTGTTCAGATACCACTTTAAACTGTAGGTCCAGTCCCGATTAGCTTTACTGTGCATAAAACAGACTTTAAAACACCAACTCAATCAATGTACTTTATAATCAAAAAATGAAAATCATATTCTTAGTTCTAAAATTCTTATTTACGTTTTATTGCTCGAACAAATTAACATTGCTCAAACAATTACATTACATTTACATGTAAATGTAACGTAATCGTCTATTTCGACTGTTAATGTCCTTTTTTAGTACCTGAAAAGTTTCAAATGATGAACAGAATAGTGTGTTAACTAACTGCTACGATCCAAGCTGTAGTTCAATACCAATTCAAGATAACAAAACTATTGGAAAACAAACTTTGTATCGAAACTTTCCATGATTTATCCATGCTGTAAAGCCGCGTTTACACCGGGGTTGCTCACACACGTCACCAGCAAATATTGGTAATATTTCGAAAAACGCTTGTGAATTTCACAGCAACATCTCATGTTAGCAACAGATTTCCCGTGTTGGAAACAGAAATGTTGTTATCCACTAGAAGTCGGTAAGGATCAAAGGACACTTCCGCTATAATTAGTTCCTGCCCGCAGTGAAGGTCTCATCCAGAATCTTCGGTCTTCTCTGTTGCGCCAAAATGACTCATGTTGCCACAGAGAGCACAACTTCCTCCACAGTCGGCATCTTGCAGCCAAAATGTTGACAAAAGTTATTAACAAAAATGAAGTGAAAGTAGTGTTATGGCTACCATCATTTGTTGGCAATGTCTATCTTAACCATGTTGCTAACAAAATGTTGATAACATTTGTAGGTAACATTCGGTGTAAACGCGGCTTTATCCGTCCCGAACCCGGTTTCTCCGTAACGGTTGCCATTGGCAGACACTCTTTATCTCCACATGCAGGATCTTCTGTGGCTGGAATTTATATACCCACTGCACTGTCTTGGATTTTGAGAAAAGAATTGCTGTAGAAATGACGTTTAAATTCCCGTGATGAGAGTGTCGATCGAGGCAGAAATTGTAGTTGAATCTGTGACGTTTTGTTATAGTTAGGCCTAGTGGCCGTAGACGTTAAAAAGTTCGGTTATTTGTTAATTACAAAAAAAATGTTTTTCGCACTTTTGTAAAGCGCCGAGATTACGCTTTTTTTTTCTAGCAAATGTCTGTGTTCCTTGTAACTATTTTTTTCTACTCAAACTTATGTAGTTGTGGAGGAAGCGTTTACTTTAAAAAACTGTGCACGGTGACTAATTGACTAAAACCAGAGCTCATCCTCATCTTCGTGATTAGTCAAAAGTGGCAGAAAAGAAAAGTGAAATACACCAAAACAATCAATAATGTCCAATTACCATTATTTTCTCCGTCCTTATTTAGTTAACGATACGATACGCAGTCTCAAGGTCATGTTTCATGATACTGACGAACAGATATTCAGCTTTTGAAATGTCACTTGAAGACGTAAGTAATGGAACTCTAAACTATACGCTCTCCTCTCCCTACCCATCACACACATATGCATGCATGGGAGTGTTAAGGTGTGTTTCAGTTGCCTATCTGGACAGACTTAGCTTAATTGTCATGCGTTCATTTCCCCCCTTTCACAGAAACCATTAGGTATATGAAGATAAATATTTGGCCTTATTGTTTATGGGTATGCATTATCACCTTAGCACAGCTTTTCCTATTATTGTAAGTTGTGACGGTATTTATACTATTTATATGTGCCGCCACTGAAAATCGAATCAGAGACATCTTCATTACAGGCCGATAATGTTAATATACGAAAAGCGTTAATACACACCAGCAAAACGGTGACTGCTATATCAGTTTTGCACCCCCCCCCCGAAAAACAGATTAAGGAGGCCCTATACAAATCGAGTAGAGTAATTTCTCGTGCAGTATGTAGTACGCTAAATATTTACACATAAAACATCTAATTAGAATTCAGTAACACAATTGTTATGCAAGAAAAACTGCATGCTATGTCGAACAAATTAAATAATAATAATAAGAATATGGTTGAAATGCTTTTGTACTTCGCCAAAATTTGTGCCTTGGAGTCTGACCCTGAACTGTATTTATGAGACTAACGAGGCTCTGGTGCCTGGGTTGTGTCGTCCATGTAGGTTTGTGATTGTCACTTCACCCATCTGATCGTATTACCATTCACCCTCATCTTCGCAATTACCCAAAAGTAGTGGAAATGGGATGTTAAATAAATCAAATCAATCGAAGTCTACTTTGAAACCTGTTTGCTCTCAAGTATAATGTTTCTCGTCTAGAAACGTCGTACAGATTACTTAGATCATTTTGGAAACTATTGTGGGTATTGTTACCATTGTACAATTGTATTTTATTGTATTAGTCAACATCATTTGTTTGAAACTCGACAAGCATTCAAGTAGTATTTCCTCTGATCGCTGGTGAATCCTGAACGAAAGGTGATCTCTCCAGATGGTTTCCAGCTTTGGCTGCAAGTCGCTTAACCCTACTGACTCTAACTCGACTGATTGATTGATTGATTGAATTTGGTAAGTCCACTTTCTGCACAGTAAAGCTAATTGCGGCTGAACCTACAGTTTAAGGTGTGCCTCCACAGGGTATCGAACAGCGGGGAGGCCCCAGCTGTAACTCGTGAACGACCCAACTGTTAACATTCAAATTTGGAGGCAGCGCAGGAGACATTATTTTCATTATTGTAATAGTTGTTTATACATATTTTATTTTTTGAGGACATTGAGAGGGCACTCAGGCCCCACTGGCACCCCCGGTACGCATCACCATGCCTTGACATATCAATTTTCATTTGCATCATGTATGCAAGGAAATATTGACGATAACCAAAACTAGGAATGGTGTATGAAGGTGTGATGATATCGGGTATTTATTAGGTAGAACAAGAGAAAGTAAATTTTACACTGTTACACTTCTTTGTACTCGTATTGTGTTCGTTTGTTTACTGGGACCTCCCTGTTGGCGTAATGGTAACGTCGTCGCATTGTAATCAAGGGGTCCCAGCTTCGATAGCCGGTGGAGGCACATAGTGGTTCGGATTTCACTTTACACTGTAGGTCTAGTCCTGATTACCCACACTGTGCATAAAGTGAACTTAAAACACAAAGTCAATCAATGAATCCTTTGTTTAATGAAAGGTGCTATTCTGATATGAGCAAAGCGCTTTCGTTACTTACGAAATATTCTCCTACTTCAACAGAACTGTAATCTAAACTTTCTTTTAAATATCGCAGCTATGACTGCGACTCATAATCACCGCTCCAAAAATTCTGGGTTCGAATTCGCATGTCAGTTTCATCTGACTAAGGATTTCAATAAGTAAATAATTAGAAATAGAGAGCATTGGAAGAGACAGTAAACATACCATTTTGGGGGCAGGGTTACTGAGAGCATTTACGCACAGTATCGGCAGTATTTAAAAACAAAGACAGCTAATTCCATTGGTAATACATCAAAAGGTAAAGAAAAGTAAATGCTGTATTCATTTTGTTGATTTCTGATTAAATACTTTGCTATCTTGCCGTTGTTACTTTTATCCAAAGAGAGATAATAATCCTCGAGTTTCGGTTTCGCTTCTAAGTGAACAAGCCCAAGCAACAGTGACGTGTGCATGGGACAGTTAGTTGGGAAATAAGTACTCCCTATTTCTTTCAAGTTCACTGCACAAATAAATAACGTCAACTGCAAAGAAAGTGTGACTGCTGTCCGCTATTGCAATTGTTACCGATGACGTAGTGGTAACGGTATCACATGAAATGATGCGATCCGCCGTTGCTTCCCCAGCTAGAGCCTTAGTGGTTCACTTTCCATTTAATGATATTAAACGAACAACTTCCCCCCCCCCCCCCCCGCAATTCATTGTGCGAAATCAGATCCACCGCCATGATCTTCGAAAAGGTTTCGGAAAAAACACTTGATGGGCATTGCACCAACAGTGCTCGTGGCAGTGATTGAAGGTACAAACCAAATATAACGATTATATTCTAAATGTAGTCCTTCAGTATTTTGTTTAGTCTCGTAGCAATGACCAGACCATCAGATTATCTAAAGAGATGTGCAGGGCCTCACATACTCTTCAGTCTAGGCCAATTTGGAGGTGATGTGATCAGCAGCACGTTTTTGCAGCCTTTAACCCCCCCCACAAGTTTAACCCTGGACACCCGTTTGTTTGAGGCTGGGTGAGCTCCAGAGCAGTTTTATGCATGGACATGGCCGGATAAAAATTGACCTTAGCTCATCCACGAGACTCCCGTAGGAGCCAGGATCCCTACTGTATTGTGTATAACCTACTTAGTTTCACTACAGCCCCTTCTCCCGCGCTCTTAATTAAAATGATTTATTGTTAGCAATAGCTTACCTATGATGAGTGGGGGGGGGAGAGACTCCAAACCCACCATCTCTTTTTTATCGAATTTTCAACTGTTGATATTTGTATAAAAAATTTGGAAATAAATTATAGTCAATTACAATGTTCGCTACCAATATTTCTGAATTACCTTCGTTCATAAAATGATGAAGGTAACGTACATACAAGGAAAATTTAGGTTGAGGGCCTATCAGCCCTAATACAGATGTATGTTCCACAAAGGTACTTGTGTACCTTGTAACAGTGTACAATTGGTTGGTAATTATTATAACAACTATAGAACTGCTCATATGTAAACAAGAAAAATCATTGATTCAACATTAACTTGCTATTTTCAGGTTTAGTGAATGATAAAATTTGTGTGTGACACTCGTGTAATATTATATAACTGCAGCTATATGAACAACAAAGGAAGAAATGATTCATTTAAAAAATTGTTTCTTGAATTTTAATGTTAAAGAAGAAGAAAATGTGTGGGCCTCTGAGGCCTCCCTTATGTAAGTAGTTTATTGTACGCCAGGGATAAGCTAGGGGTAATATAAAACTTCTTCCAGTCTTAACTGCAGTTATTTTGTTAAACAATGGTTTCATGCATGCAATCATGTCTTATACGTATAATATTACTGCAAGGGTTCTTTGGTCAGATTCTCATTCATTCAACATTTTGACTGGCACCTATCCTCTTCTGTCTTTTCCGCTTGAGCCAGAATAGGTCCAATTCAAATGTAGCCGATAAAAGGTAAAGCTAATGTAATTTGAGACCCTTTCCTGTTCAATTCCTACAGATCTTAAGATTGTAAAGTCGTGACTTAAATAACACAATTCATTTTTGTTGGAAGAACAGGTTTAAGTAAGGTATAAAAATAGTACAAATTGGTCGTGTTTCAAGTCTAGATATTAGAGAAACAAGTTACATCTTTTGAACAGGTTAAAATACAATATACGTATGTTAAAAATAAGAATAAAAACTATAAAAGCCAGTGAAATTAAAATAAATAATCGAGATTTCACACGTAAGCATAAAGGAAAGGAAAGCTAACGCACAATTCTTGCAGTAATGATAAAATATTACTAATTGCGAGAGCTTAACCGCGAAACGATTGCCCCACCATCGATATGGAGACAGATGGGGATGAGGAATACAATTCGACAAAGATTGCTGCTAGGTCTCTATTTTGACGTGAACCAAGTTTCGTAGTTTCTTTTTAACGAACACTGGTTCAAAGTTTGCGAGCTATACCTCCGAAGTTTTATTCATTGGGAATGACATACTAAAAGCGCGGATTTTCTGAATGACTAGCATGCGAGTAAATATGTGAAGAAATCCGTCTCCTCGGATTATAAGCGCGGAGTTAGAGTAGAACCAGAGCCCCCTGGTAGATTTTTTTGGGGAAAGAGGGGGAGTTGCAAGTAATTTTTCATTTTTTCTGTTGTAAAGTTCAAGTCCGTGCTTCTCATGCATCCGAAATATTAAAAAGACAGAGTGCTAAAAACAACTTTCTCCTACCCTCTTTCTATATTGCTAACTAACGTTTTAGATAAGAGTATTTACATTTTGAACGAATAGCTTTCCTCTTTCTTTGTAGGAGTAAGGCGGCGAATTCAGCAGTCCTTCAAAAACCACCCATCCACACTCTGCGATGTCTCAAACCTTCAAATACATTAACTTGCCATTTGTATAAAAATGTAAAAAAATACCAGAAGTTTTTAGGTGAGCTTACCTATAAAGATTTAATTTTGCATGATTGTATTTGCTACAGTCAGTTAACAAAGCAACACCCTTAATCCACCATCATGGAATTAACATTTCTTTTCGCATGCATGTCTCTAAGTTCGACTACAGAAACACATTTTATTGATTTGGTGTTTTATGTACACTTTACGCACAGTAAGGCTAATCGGAACTGGACCTACGGTTTAAAGTGGAATCCTATGTCCCTCTACATGGTATCGAACCCGGGATCCCTTGATTATACAGAAACACAATGACCAGAAGTAAGGGAATACATGCTATTCACTTTTGAAACCACAAAATCAAGTTGAAGTGTTGTGTAACTGATGATTGTATGCTCTGCGCAGACTTGAAGGCGCCAATGCAACAGTCTCTCTCCTATCTTCCCAGTCACATCGTTTACGTATCGGGAATCACTCCCGCAAGCACAAAGTATTTCAGTTCGGCTCTGTGGCTGAATACTTAGCGTAGCGTGCTACAAAACTCGGTGTCCTAATTTCGCATCCCGGATAAAATCTGTACACGAAGTTGTGTTTGTTCCAAGAGTCTGTTTCATCATTCATTCTAGCCCTCATATTATATGCGAGATTTTCGATAGGAATCCTCAATTTGATGAAGGTAAAGTCATTTGCTGCTGTTATTTATTGATCGATTTGATTTATTTTACTTCCTCTTCTGTCTATTTTGGCATATCGCAAAGATTAGGACGAAATTGATGCGAAGGATAACAAGTACGCATAGGCAGTACGCAACACACAGACTGATGGTGAGTTTAGACGCCAAAGCCCCGTTTGTCTGCAAAATGTGGTGCAGGCAGGCAGAGCGCGATTTATAAAATTTGGGCCCTTACGATATCCTTTGTTTTGTTCACTGTCGACATTATTATAATTATTATTATTAACAATTTTGTTATCATGGTACTTGACTTCCACTAATTACATGCTCTGTACTAATAGCACTTTTATAGTTTAAAATATCGACACATCTGATTAAAAATGAATCATTAAACTTCGTTTTCCTTTAAAGCCGCCACTTTCAATACAGGTATGTATTTCGCCATACAACACTAATACCGCACACGCACTAAAGGAAACCAAACCAACACTACATTACGGTAGCCACACCAGACGCGAACCGAGAAACAAGGATTTCAACCGTCAATATCTCTCCACTTGTCTTTTAATTGTCGGCATTTAAAATGTTTACATTCGTTCTTTCGAGGAACAACTGTTTATATTCGAGCAATAAAATTGTACATATTATTTTATTACGTGACCTTTGAAAGTAGGGTCATGATGTAAGAACTTATTTAAGTGCTAGAAACTTCTTCCATGTACGTCTCATTTTTGTGCAGCCCTAGGTTATAGCCTGAGATAGCCTAGTGGCAACGCCCCGCTCACCCTTCCGTGAGAACAGGGTGTAATACGTGGAAGAGAGGCGCTTGCAGGAAAGTCATCCCTTACACCCCGTTTCCTGTTATCGTTACATAAGGAAATCTCCACTTGTGGACAGTATTCCTCACGCTTTCGGTGGCGTACCCATAAATGTAGTAAAGGGATGTGAGCATGAGTTATTTCTTACCACGCCAAGATCGTGCAATCTTTTCCTAAATTTGGCGTTTTTTCAAGGATAGTTGCTCTAAAACTTCTTGTAGATATGCCACTGTTACATAACTTTGCAGCTGGCACATCGTAACACGCTTGAATCACCCGGTGACGGAATTCTTCTCTGTTTAACGTGAAACACGGTACAAGCTGATCTAGTGGTGAAGATATTAGCCTGTATTGTTAATATTGTGCCACCCATCTTATCTATTCATCATCTCCAAAACAGTTATGATGAATAAACTCCGTGGCAAGACGTCCCTGTATAACAAATGCCTGTTAATTGTTTCACACGTGGTCAGAACTTCGAACGACGGAAATGTTCGAGCTCCCACCGGTAAATAAACCTTTGATCACGCAAGCTCGAAGGGGGGACGAGCAGATGAACGGGGATCAACGGCTTTGTCTGTAGACTAAGATACTACGAAGTCAACGGTTGTGAACTCGATTTAATTGTCGCCGGCTCCCAATGTTCCCAATTCTGGACTGGGCATGGATGTGAGTGTTACTTCATCAACTTCATCCTCATCGTCGCGATTAGTCAAAAGTAGCAGAAAAGTGAAGTTAATAATAAAAATGAATAAAAAGTTGAGTCAGGTATAACGACCTGAGAGTTTCTGTGTGTTTGGTTATTCATCAACTCCTCCCTTAAGAGGCAGAACTACAAAGTAATCACCTAGGATCTTTCAAATGTTACATACCTGTTCAGGATAAGAGGACCGTTCTAAATCACACTTTGTATGGAAAGCCACAGCAGTAACAATCCTTCTCATAGGCGTGCGCACGGAGGGCAAGGGAGACATTACAATATGTGTGTATTGTCCATCATGAGAAAATTGTATTGGTCTTCTTGTGCTTAAGTGGCGGCGATTCGGTTCCAAAACCGGGGGGGGCAAATACAGTATTTCCACATACGAAATATAATATTTTAAAACTTGTTTCGTTCTTGATAAGTCGGCTCCCGTGGCGGAGTGGTTAGCTCATCGCGCTACGACACTAGGGGCCCCGGGTTCAATCCCGGCCTGGACATGGATGTTTGGTGTCCATTCATCAATTTTACCATATCAACACTCATCGCTATCTTTGCAAATTAGCCAAAAGTGGCAAACAAAGCGAAGTAAAATAAAGCAAATCAATCAATCAATCGTTCTTGATAATTCGACAGTGATATTAATTTTCAACGATGTATAACACCACCAAGCCTTGTTTCCATGATTATGAAAAACTAAATATGCTGACTAAGGCAGTAATTTATTTTATTAAAAACATAAACTAAACGTAACGTTTCAACCTTCTAGCAAGGTCTTCATGAGACTCTGTATCAAGTACAAGACTTTTGTACTTGATACAGAGTCTGATGAAGACCTTGCTAGAAGGTTGAAACGTTACGTTTAGTTTATGTTTTAATAAAATAAATTACTGCCTTGGTCAGCATATTTAGTTTTTCAACGATGTAGTTTGTCCTGCAATTATGAGGCAAGTTATAATCACGAAATCTATTCTTTCTAGATGTTACAGTGACCTAATGATTCAAATATTCGTTTGGGTGAGATAATTTCTCCCCCAATTTCTCTTATTAAAGCTTTTACATTCCTGTGATTTGGCATAAGCAAGTGGACAGTACGACGAGAAGTCACATTCTCAAATTAATATACGATGATCAGGCCTAGGTAAAATCGCTTTTTGTAGCCTCGTTACAACACTGTATCGCATAAGAAAATAATTTTGATTCTGAACTCTAATAATGTGTTTAGAAATGTATGAACGTCGTTCGGCAACACGTAACGAGGTGTTTTTAGTAAAGCCGTATAAACAGCATTTGGATAAATTTTCAGAAAATTGATAAAGCCATCTGTCTGTACTGTATGTCATTCGGTTTTCCCCAAATTTGCTCTTAAAGCCCTCCAGGACTGCATCTGCATCCTGGCGCTGACTTTAATTGACAGCCATCTTGAAACTTCTAATCAGGTAGTTCTCAACCTCTTTCAGTCCGGGATCAACCTTGAAGGATACTACACCTCACGAGACGCACAAGCATTGCAGATTTACTTGTAGGGGTGTGCACCCAGTTTATAATTGTATTTTTGCTAATATCGAGTACTTTAAGAAGCCCTCGTTTTCGCTTGCTTAAACAAATTTCACATACATCATTCTAGAAAAGTTCCATACATATATAATTTAAAAGGCTGAAATTGAGAGATTCCGGTAAAAACCAATGGTAGGGTGCACATAACAGAAATGTAGACTGCGTACAACACGGGTTGAATTTAAAATGATGAAACAATATATCTTAGTAATTTAATAGATTTTTAAGACAGTAAATCAATTCTCGAGCCCGACTTCGCGACCCACCAAACATCCCCTCGGGACCCAGCTGTGAGTCGCGCCCCATAGGTTGAGAAACGATGCGATCCAATGTCATATTCCCCCTAGCATTTGAGCGTCGAACAGAAACAAGTTTTGGAAGAATGCTTTTGTAGGCTGCCTCAGTGCATGGCGCCTTGAAGTCTGGAGAAGGGTCAGCAGAGAGCAGAAATCAGGGAAGGAAAAGAAAACGTTTACTTCAACAAAATAAGCTTGCAATAGTGTACTTTTACTTGCAGCTGCAGCAGCAAGCAATTTGTCCATCACTATATTTATTACTATGCCATATGCAATACAAAATTTGAGGATCGAAGGTAAAGCACAAAGGAAACCGAGGACAACGGCAGAATATAAAATAGTATGACGTACTTTGGCGACAACAGAAATGACAGAAGGTAGTGCATTGCGCACAATCCCCAGGTCTACTAATACCTCTCACCTCCTAGGAAACAAGTTCAACGGAAGTGTAACCAATAAAGGATATTTCAAACCCATATATTTTATCATCGTTTGGTTTTTATGGATATGGTTGTGTCCCTAAAATGCATACCCTTCTGTCTCCTTATATTTTCTGGTGTATTTTCTGGTAGAATGAAAATGTACGTGGACAGTTTCCTTAACTTCATACTTCATATTTACCAAGGACCCCTCAGTAATTGCTCAAGACACTCGATTAAAATAATCTTTGCGATTAACAGAAAGTAAGGGAATTAAACGCATCTAATCAAAGCGATCATTATAAGCAATTTTATTGTCATACATACATTCACGCAAGTTCCAAAAAGCCACGTTGATATCATTACAAAACTTCACTTGCAACCTCCTACGGTTAAGTGATGAGGTTAACAGCCTGCCGAGCCAGAAATAAGCGGGTTCAACCCTGGTTAGGCATAGACGATTCATTGTGTTTGTGCGATTATCATGCCATTACTTCATCATTCTACGGTAAAGGGCAACGTAAATTAACCAAAATGGGACACAGAGATAGAAGAAACTTTTTCCATTAAGCGTAAAATAGCCTTTGCAATGTAAATTTATCATGGGTGGATTAACTGGGAAATCGAATATTTTCGCCTGTGAGAAACTTGTCAATTTTTTAAAAATATATTGGGTGGCCGAGTGACATTGAGAAAGTATCAGCCCCGGTGCCTCGTTCCGAGCACAGGTCTGTGATCCTGTACTATGACCAGGGAACAGCATTTTTCTTCATAGTTCACTTGCTCATATAAAAGTTGATTGATACTTGATTCCGAAGGGAGACGAGGGTGCTGTCAGGCCCACCATTTTTTGTTTATCAAATTTTCAACTGTGAATATTTGCTTAAAGTAAAATTAATTACATTGTTCCCTGTGGATGATACCTCCCAATTTTTCTGAATTACTTTTGTTCATAAAATGATAAAGGTAATGGGCTTGGAATGAAATTCACGTAGTAGGCCTATCAGTAACGCACAATTCTTGCAGTAATAATGAAATATAATTAATTGCCAGAGCTTAACCGTGATCGATTGGTTCACGTCAAAATTCTCTCAATGTTGGGACAGATGGGGACAAGTAATACAATTCGACAAGACTAGAATTTTTACGTGAACCAAGTTTCAGCACCGTTCGACGTGAAAGCTTCACGAGTTATTATTAATAAACACTGTTTCAAAGAGTGCGAGTTATCTTTCCGCATTTCTATTCATAATGTCACGGATTGGGAATGACCTTCAAGAGCGTAGATTTTCATCAATTACTAGTATGTCCGTAAATGTGTGAAGAAACACGTCTCCTCTGACTAAAAGAGCAAAGTTAGAATAGAGACCCTTGAAAGCAGTGTGCCAAAGATTTTCTGGTGGTAGGAGGTGAGTGTTGCACGTAATTTTTCATATATCCCATCAGAAACGTCAAGTCCGTGCTTCCTATGCATATGCATACAAAATATTGAGGACAGAGTGCTGAAAACAACTTCTTCTCTATTTCTATATTTTTACTAGCGTTTTAGATAAGAGTATATACATTTTGTGCACATATCCCCACTCTTTCCCTTGTAGAAATAACGTGGCAAATTCAGCAGCCCTTCAAAAACCGCCACTTCACCCTCTGTTGTGTGTCAAACTGAAAATATATATTACCTTTAAATAAGTGGTTCTCGATCTTTTTCAGCCCGGGATCCACCTTGAAGAATATTACACTTCACGGAACCCACAAAAACGGGCGCCGGCAGAATTACTTGAGGGGGTGTGCACCTAGTTTATAATCATATTTTTGCTAACATCGAGTTCTTTAAGAAACCCTCTTTTACACTTGCGTTAACAAATTACGCATACCTCATTCTAGAAAAGTGACTATGTAATTTAAAACACTAATTTACTATAGTCTAACTAATCACACATGCTGAAATTGAGAGATGCCGGTAAAAACAATGGTAGAGCGTAAATAATAGACATGCAGAGTTTAGACTATGTACGTACAACACGGGTTGAATTTAAATTGTTAAAGCAATATATCTTAGAAATTTAAACATAAGAGTTTTATGAGACACAATAAATTAATTTTCGAGCCCGACTTCGCGACATTTCAAACGCCCTCTCGGGACCCAGTAGTGGGTCGCGCCCCATAGGTTGAGAAACGATGGGTTTAAATAATTTGTATGGAGATGCAAGACAATTTATCAATAATTTTTAGGTGAGTTTATTTACAAAGGTTTAATTTTCTATAGTTATAATTGAAGCAGCCAGTTACCAAAGCACGATCCTGGAATAATCATTTCTTTTCTTTTATCGGATATCACAACGTTAGCATATTTCACATATCCCTGCACATTAACACTATGTTATTGATGCAAATCTATAAGTTGTACGGCAGAAACACAACATACTATTCACCTTGAAACCATTAAATCAAGTTGAGGTATTGTAATTGATATGGTTGAATGCTCAACGCAGACTTCAAGGCGCCAATGCAACAGTCCTTTTTTATCTTCCCAGTTGTATCGTGTAAGTGTCGGGAATCACTCGCCCAATTACAAAGTATTTCAGTTCGGCTCTGTGGCTGAAATGTTAGCATGACGCCCTACAAAACTTGGTGTCCTAGGTTCGCATCCTGGATAGAAGTTGTGTTTGTTCCAACAGTATGTTTCATCGTTCATTCTAACCTTCATATTATATGGGAGACTTGCCACAGGAATCCTCAATGTGAGAAAGGCACAGCCATTTGCTGCTGTTTTATACTGCCGCGGTAACTCGGTTGTTAGGGCGTCTGACTACCAGGCGAGGGAGAACCGGGATTTTTTCCACCTGTTCAAGCGGCCTTGGCGCCCACCCAGCGTCGTACAAAGTGGGTATCTGGAGGAAACTCTGGAGGCGGCCAGGGCTTCGGCTGTGAACAAGAAAGTGTGGGGCCCAACTCCACACCCCGTATATGCCCTCATGGCGTGGCACGAAGCACAGGGGAGGATTTTACTTTTTTTCCCAACTGATTGATTTGATTTATTTTACTTCTCCCTTCTGCTTTTTAACCCAATCGCGAAAATTAGGATGTAATTGATGCGCGGGCAATAACAAATACGCATGGACAGTATGCAATACAGACTGACTGTAGTCCAGACAGAGTGGGATTTATAAAATTTGGGCTCCTGGGCTATCCCTTGTTTAGACACTGTCGATATTATCATTGTTATTATGATTATTATTATTATTATTATCATTATTATTATTATTAGCTGTTTTGTTTTCATGGTACTTCACTTCCACTAATTGCGTGCTCTGTATTAATAACACTTGTAAACTTTAATAAAATATAGACACGTTTGATTATAAATTATTCAGTAAATTTCAATTTCTTTTAAAATTTGCCACTTTCAATATGCATTCCACCATACCACACTAATACTGCACACGCACTAAAGGAACAGAAACCAACACTACATTACGGTAGCCACACTGGACGCGAATTAACCAAGAAACAAGGATGTTGATTTGGACCGTTAGTATCCCTCCACTTCACTTGACTTTTATTATTGGCTTTTAAAATGTTTACATTCATTTTTACGAGGAACAATTGTTTATATTCGAGCAATACAATTGTACATATTGTTTATATGACGTGACCTTTGAAAATAGGATCATCATGTAAGAAATTATTTAACTTTAGAAACTCCTTCCTTCTACCTTCATTCATGAAATAAGCAGCTAAAAGTGATCTGACATGTTCTAATCTGCTATTATCACAGCATTAAGAAAATGTAATAGTCGATGGTCTTTCTGCCCCTTCAGGGTCTCATTTTTGTGCCAATCTAGGTTATAGCATAAGATAACTTAGTGGCACCCCCCCCCCTTTCCTGAGTACAGGGTGTAATACGTGGAGAGTAGCTGGCATTTTGGTGCTTACAGGAAAATCATCCCTTACACCCCGCTTCTGTTATCGCTAATAAGGAACCCTCTCCACTTGTGGGCTGTATTCACCAACTTTCAGTGGCCTGCACATAAATGTAGTAAAGGAATGTGAGCATAAGGGAGTTTTGAGTCATTTTTACCACTCCTAGATCCTGCCATCTTTTCCTATATTTTACGTGTTTTGAAAGGAAAGTTGATCAAAAATAAGACTACGTCCCTCTAAAACTACTTCCAGATACGCCACTGTTACATAACTTCGCAGCTTGCACATCATAATACTGGTCTATCACCCAGTAACAGAATTTAACCCCGTTTAGCGTGAACACAATACAAGCCGATGTAGTGGTTAGTATAAAAGCCTGTTATGTTAATATTTTCCCGCTCAATTTATATATTAATTATCTCAGTAACAGTTACGATGAACTAACTCCGTGGCAAAAGGTTCCTTCAATAACAACGGTCCGTTAATAGACTTCCTCATTGGTTGACACGTGGTCAGCACATCGAATCGCATTGCCGTTGTTATCTGGTTTTCTCGATCGGAACCTGCTAGTCCACGTAGCTCCCCAATTGCCTTCAAGAAACCGAAATGTTCTGTGATTGCGCTAACTTGAGTTCTAAATATACTTTATGCAAAGAAAGGCTAATCAGGATTGGCCTACAGTTAAAAATGGTATCCTAACCACTCTCCCGTGTATCGAACCCGAATCTCCTTGATTACAGGCCGACGACGTTACTACTACTAAATCGGGGAGGCCCTATATGTTAGGCCCTTACCATTTGACTGTTTCGAAGCTCCGATCATGACATGACGGAAATAAAAATGATAAAGCAAACACAGCCACAGTAATCTTTGCAGTAAAGAATCACCAGTAAATACTTTGAACAAGACAAAGAAAAGTTTAGCAAAGATACTTCGTAACCTCGTCTTTGAGCTCTGAAAGATGGGCCAAACATTCATTTTGTAACATTTTACTGCCTATTCCGACCTCAGTAAACCACCGAGACCAGGTCTTGTAATGTGTTTGACATGATTAACTGAATGGAGTTGGGTGAAGAGAACAAAGGGCGTAATTCTTATTGCTTTCTTACAGAGAGGGGGAGGGACGAACGAACACGTTTTTAATGCTCTTAGCTTCTCACACAAGGCGTGCTTTTCCTGCATTTACTTGAAAGGCGAAAACGTATCAGCAGCGAAGGAAGTGAATAACTCGCATATTCGCCCAAGTTTGATTTGATTTCGAAATCCACCCAAGAAAAGTAGTTTGACCAAGATAACAAAAATCCACTGGCGCTGTTGCATAATTTTCAACAGTAAGGGAGCAATCAGCTGTTTACCATGCAATCCTGCTCCTGCGTTGCCAAAATGTTCAGCACGGTCATCATCTTTATTCAGTGCTGAGCATTTGTATCATCACGAACCTCACACATAGAAAGTAGAGATGTAATATTTATAGTTGGTAAACCTTTTGACAATGAAGCACTGAAGGAAACTGGCAATACTGCAGTACTCGGGTGAAAGGGAAAAAAATAAATGTCAGTGAAGGATCTACGTATTTTGGACATATCGCAAAACATTACTTAGGTCCCTTCAATGTAAAATACACATGCGTGAAAGGAAATGTTAAAACTTTTGCTGCTATTCAGTTTATTCAATGTATGGATGTTGGTTGTGTGTTCGCGACCTGGGAAAGATTTGATTTTGTTATTTAGCGTCGCTTTCCTACCACTTTTGGCTAATCGCGACGACGAGGATGAGTGATGACAGGATGAAATTACGACATTGATGCAAGCACACTCACAAAGAACACCCATACCGTTAACACTGGCGTCGTAAACTATGTGCTAACCATTCCGTACGGAGGTCGGTATATCTATGAAGTTTTTTAATGGAAGAAGAGGGACGACTGAAGATTACTGCAGAAGAGAACACCCACTTGTGCAAGCGGCAGAAGCGCTTTGGAAATATCGAATTGGGCCATCTGTACAGTCACTGACGCTCTGGGTTGTACCTAGGTGATTATCCAATTGAAAGTCAATGAAATCGTTACAACTCAGAACTGTTCGTGACTGTACAGCTTGTTATGATGCAAGGAAGAAGTAGTTTAAAAACATGCTATTCTGGGATTCGAACCCCGAAATGTTACTCTTGTGCGCTACACGTAAACAAATACTTACTGGAAGTAAAATTTAGATCTGGTATTTTTGTTAATCAGGCTCACCAGTATAAGACGAAGAATTTTTAGTTCAAGTTGGTTATAAGGGCGAGGGCATAAGCAGCAATTCTTTGGAAACACTCATGTAGTATTCCGTGTTAAAGAAAGGAAAATACTGTATTACATTTTCGGGTCAGTGTAGTATTTTTTTCATTTTTCCTAATTAACTTGGATTTCTCAATTGTAATTTGTTTCCAACGTCTTCAGGGCCTCCTCCTTGCCTTGTAATCAAGGGATCATGTGTATGTAGACACGTAGCATTATGATTCAACTTTAAACTGTAAGCCCACCTTAACAAGGCTATTTCTACATAAAGTGAATTTAAAACAAAAGATAATGTCAATTTAACTCACCTGATTCGTCTAAGCTATTAGGCAGAAAACATTAACAAACATAGGACAATTCTATTATTCGGAATATTCTCGTAACTCCTTATCGCTCTTAAATTTTACAATGATTTTACACTTCTTTTTTTACAATCCTGTAATATTGTATTTTACCCATTGTCGAAATTTTCAATACGTATGTTAATAGTGCACTAGGAACGCTGGCACTTCGTAATGAAGGAGTCCCAGATTGATGTCTGGTGGACGCACATACTGGGTCGGATCCCGTCCAGTCCCGATTAGTCTATCTGTTCACAAAGTGGACTTGTAACAACTCTTTATCTCTTTACTTGAATGTCCAGGAATAGTAACTTGTCGATTTTCTACAATTCACTCATTCTACACATGTTTATGTAGTTTAATTATTTGTATTAATTAGAATTAAATGCAAAATTTACTTCAAAGTTTTCCTTCAAATTCCTTTGAAAACAAAGCTTTATTCTTCAATAGCATTTGAACTTTGGTAGAGACAAACCTTGTAAGAACGTTGTGATCTGTTCCGTCTCATGGCGCCTCCAAGTGTGGACAAGAGACAGCGAAAATTAAGGATCAACAAGGGAAAAGAACCATTATGCCAATACAAAATTAGATTACAGCAGTATACATTTAATTGCATTTTGTTACTTCCAGTTAGCAAATGCAGCAGTAGGCAAGTTGTCATTCATTGTGTATATTGTGCACGTTGTTGTATGCAATAAAAATCGAGGATTGCAGGAAAAGCTTTAGAAAACCGAGGACAATATCAGAATGTCAAGGAATACGGCACACAGTAGTGACAAGAGATGGGAGAAGGTTGTGTAATGTGACGTGTACACGTCGCGAAAACAGGCTGCTAAGGCCTAAGAGCCTTAAATCTTCCCCTCCTAACCTAACAACGTAGACATCATTAGAATTGTAATTGTGACAATAATACATGCTATTCTCTGTCCCAGCTAACTGTAGAGCAGGCAAACGAAATCAAGTCTCTGCGCAAGTAGTCATGCGAGGCGGCTGCACCAAGGAACACGTCAGAGGAACGGAATTGCGTGGAGGGGGAAAGCGACTGCCTTCCCAGCAACGCGCACTGCTTTGTTCTGGCCACTCGATTTATCTTGCTTCTCTGACGCTATGCACAGCCTTGCTTCACAGTTAGCTGGGACAGGGTATAGTTTGTTAGGAGGGTTGAGTTTGGTGCTTTCTGCATATTATTATCTTCACTTGATCGAGAGCGGCTGTCTGCCTCTTGATATACGTATTATAGTTCCCGAGATACAGTTTTTTACTTTGTGCAAATTTTCAAGGTGCGTAGTCAACCTGTCTTCCACGTAGTAGAGCTTCGACTGCATTTTGCAGAAAAACTATTTTCTAGCGCTTGGATTCACAGACAGTAGGCTATAATCCTCTGTGGGGTTTGCGTTATACTGCGAACACATGTTTATGATTGTCCCTTCATCCATTTCTAAAATTCATTTGCATCCTTGCGATAAGATAGAAATTGTTGAAATGTGACGTTAAATAAACTAAATGAACTAACACTAAGTATAAAAACAACTGCATAAAACATATATGACGGTTCGAAATATGGTATTTTGAATTTAGTAATCCCCTCTCAATGCCTTGGATTGCCTCGAAAGTGAATATTCTTTATGTTGCTAATCTAACATATTTTCCCTAGGATAGTGAAATGGTCCACATTAATGAAGCGACTAAAGAATTCAACATATATTTACCTTAATTATAATAGTTTTTCTATGCCGTAGGTTAATCGTTAATGAGCATTAATGGTGGAATGAGAACGAACACAATAAACATCCATGCCGTGCCCAGGATTCTAAATTAGGTCTCTTCTGGCTTTGTGGCCATTACTTCATAAAGGCCGGAAGGTAAACAAATGAATAAAATACAATTCATTTGATTAGATTACACTGGTCTACAAATTTTCATGAACTTTCTGCTTATGTATATATTTCAGTCTTATTTTCATAATTTGGACCCGCTCAACAAGAATATTACATTGGTTTTGCTGTAATATCAGTTTTCTCGGAAAATATGGGTTGTTTATTATTTCTTATTTAAAGTGCAACGTGTAGCCTATATGTCATATATATTATGTAGAAAAACATAAAATTACAAACACAGTACAGTCAGTACCCAGTAAATTACATGTATAATGAACAGTATAAATAACAATGAAAAATAGCTAAAGCAATACAATGAAATGAACAGAATACATTCATATTACACATCAGTCCCTTAAGCCGTGAAGTTAAAGTTCAGACTTATTTTTTGGTAAATTTAGGTATCGAATAAGGTCATCTAGCTCTTTCGGGTTCAGTAAATGAGGTTTTTTGCTACCATCAGTAACATGGTCACCAGAACTGTCCAAATCACTACCTTCTTCCGAAAACGTGCTTTGGATTGGATGCGATGGTATAGGAAGATCTTCACTGTCAGGAACAGGTGCTCAGGAGGATGGTATATCAAGGTATTGTAGCTGACGCCTGTTCTTCCCTCTCTGAAAATGTGGCAGGTCGATCATGCAAAAGTAACAATCATCATGATGATTTGTAGGTTCCCTCCACACTCTCAGAATCGCAAAGGGCATGCCTTTCCTGGTACCACGCAACCAATGTTCCATCGTCGACCTGCAGTTACCACACGTAACATGTGGAGCCTATGGTTTGTCCAGATCACCAACAGCCATCCCAAAGCACGCTTTATAGGCTTCACAAAATTTTGTCCCTGGCACAATTACATGTTTAACTTGCTTGGGCCCAATATAGTATACACATACATAACAGAACGAGTCTGCATGTAATTTGCACTTCCGACCCGCTGACACGCTGTTCCATTACAAAGCAAATGAACTTAACACACCCAGACTGAAGTATTAGACATGGTGGGGAAGAAAGAACTTTGAAACACACAACCAGATGGCCAAAGTAGGAATTCAGGTGAGCGCTTGTACTCTTTAAATTTACTACGCACCGATAAAAAAAAAAAACACAGAAAAAAAATTGATAAACCACACAGACAGGGTAAACATGAAAGGGGAGTTTCGAACCTTTACACGAGTTAAAATCAACAGTAACTGTGCTTCCATCTAGCGACTGTAAGAGTAAATACACCCATTTTGCTGTGGCTAAGCCAGCAGTGCGAGAGAGAACAAAACATGCTAATATCTTTCAAAATGTTGATATTTCAACAATATCGTTGCCGGATTCGTGTTTTAGTGGGTCGAAATCTATAAGAATTCATCACAAAACAATGATTAGCAAAATCTTGTTGACCAGTGTTATTATTTTTATCGTCGTCTTTCTTCATTTTTAGCTAATCGATAAGATGAGGATGGATAATGTAATGGTGACATTAATGAAGGTCACCCATGAACAGTGGCGAACGCAAGGGGGGGTTACGGGGTTTAAACCCCCGCTTGAGCTTTTGAAATATTGTGAAAAATGCTGTGGAAAAAATGAAAATGACAAATTTATCACTGTCAAGGATCTGCGACAGTACTACTACTACTACTACTACTACTAATAATAATAATAATATAATTTGAATTATTATTTCCATGCAGCACGGAGTAAAGGACAGCATTCCAAACACGCGTCTTTAAGAGTGAATGCCTTGAAAATAAACACGAATTCTTGACAATAATATTAAAGGGCAACTATGATTTTAAAGAGCAAAAAAGTTGTTTCGTATCTCTGCTGCAACAATGTTCAATGATCATTTATTTTTTTGTGTGAACAATGAGCATTTTAACTAAATAAAATTCTTGGTTCGTTGAAAGCGGCTAATGTATAGACAAGGGCTAGGCCGACAAGAATAGTGTTGCCCACGAGACGAGACTTTGGGCTGTCTCGTCTCGTGGAGTCTCGTGGAAATGCTGTCGTCTCGAAAATCTTCATTTGTCTTATGACACATGGTCAATCTCGTCTCGTCTCGAATTTTTAAAAGCCTGTCCCGTCTCGTCCCGTGGGCAACACTAGACAAGAATAACTCAGTCACCAGTCCACCTTCCCGCGGTTCGTTTGAATTTCTGAATTCAAACGGCAATAAGCTTAATTATTGTAAAATGTTTTGTTGGTAATAACAGTGACACAATCCAGATGTGAATTATCAGGGATATTTATGCGGCGACAAAGCCGGAAAAATTCCAACCAATTCCGGGAATCAAATCCGGAAAGAAAGAAAAATGCTCTAGAATTTGTTAAAAATCGAATTACTAGAAATTAATTTCGTTTTCTTGCTTTCATAAATACTACATTTATGTAGATCTCTACTACTTAATAGTACTAGTGGTATTAGTAGTATTATTAGTAGTAATTCAACTAATTAATTAATTATAAGTATTATTAATTAATTATGAGTATTATTATTTAATTAAAGTATAATAAAACAATGGTAATGTGAATTTGGAGAAAGTTTTAGATATAACCCCCCCCCCTTGATGAAATCTTGCGTACGCTACTGCCCATGAAGGAACATCCATGAGCACGTCTGAATTTTGAGCCTGGAACCACGTAGCGTCGTAACGCGCTGTGCTAAACCTTTCCGCCAGGAATATAAGCTGCAATAGAGTCGAATCTACTGAATATATTCGTTTTAGGGAGACATGGAACTACTTAGCTTTTTTTTCACTTCTCATTTATAATGCTTCACAAGCGAATGGTGTTGATCATGTCTCCTTCAGTATGGTCGAGATCGAGAATGTGTGAAGCCATATGCTTGAATGGTAGCTCGGTGAAATGCACAGGGGAGAACTTTACCTTTTGTAGCACTCTCCCACATATATTTTGATGACATATCCTTGCTGTCCCTTAAAGTACATTTGCTTCAGTAACTTTGTGAATATTGTTTTAAAAAGGCCACATTAAGGGAAAAAATACGCTACCTCTCACTAAACCTGAATGCTGTGTAACATTTTACTTCATTACATTATTAATTATAAAATGAAATCAAATACACGGCTATAAATTATAAGGTTTAGAAACGGGAAGAGTATTCATGTCGTTTATATTTTACTTTGCCATTTTAAAAGTAATGTTTACTACATTGGAATTAGTATTTTCGTTAAGATCATAGAAGGCAATACATGTTGTTTCCAGGCATTATTTTTCAAAAAAGAATGAAATCTATGTCTTGCTGTTGTTTTATGTATAGGAAAATGCCTTATCCACATGTAATAATGTGAATATCCCTGCGTAAGTATTTGTATGTTATCTCTGTATATTTGAACATTGAACACACACACACGCAAACAACAGAAGTGAGTAGCAGGAAACTTGGCGAAACTCAAACGTAATGGAGAGATTTAGCGTAAGATACTGTGGGGGGAAATGCGCGGTGAACGTCACTGCGAGCAGGAACCAGCTGGTTGTGCTAGCTGTGCGACGTTGTCGGGTGGTTGATTTTCTCATTTTTCATGTTGCACGTTTAACAAAGCGAGCGAGAATAATAGACGTCAAATATGTGTTGCAACGTCGCAAAACACATCGACGGTTTCGCGGTGCCCGCAGAGGCGAGAGAGAAAACTTTGCTTCCTTTGTCAGTGTTGCCAAACCCGACGGTTAAAAAAAGAACTACATTGGATTCTGAGCAAGCAGTTAACTTATCCGAAGGATAAACACTTGTCTTGACTAGGGACCCTGTGTTCGAATCTCGTACGAGATTAGAAAGTGCCCAGCCCGAAGCGAGAATAGACACGTATCACTTGGAAACAAAAACTCAATAATGAATGCAAACTTTCGAACCTTTCGAAGCGACATGACAAGGTGCACGTCTCCCTTCACGTCTCTGTGTCTGGTGGCGTCTGCTGGTAGCGCAGCTGCAGTAAATGCTTGCTTACATTTTTAAGCTGCACGGTTTGCTTGCTGGTTACTTCGGTGTAAAACACCTCGTTTCCTGTCGCTTCGGGCTAAAATCTCCCAATGAAACTTTCGTACCGAAGCAATAAATGGCTATTGGAAACCAAATTCTGAAATAAATAAAACTTTCGAACAAATGTGACACGGCAAACTACACGTGCCGCTTGCATGTTTCTCGCAATGGGACGTTATCGTGTTCCTTCTGTCTGGTGGTGGTGTCTACGCGTTGAATGATTTCTTACAGAAAGATTTTGAACCGAAGTGACAGGCGACAAGTAGCAAGTGACATTGAAGTTCACACCGAAGTGACAAGATACACGAAATACAAGCCACTTCAGTTAACAAGAAAGCATTCACTGCGAATGCCCGAACACCAGACCTAGGCGACCCAATTCATGATATTGAGAAACGGAAGCAACAGACGAGAACTGCAACTTGTTTTGCTCCTTCTTCTGAAAATGTTTTATAATTGTTTCCAAGCGACACGTGTCGCTTGTCGCCTTCCGCTTCTGAAAGTCATGAGTGTCATGCAGTGTCGCATTGATCTGTTTGCGCATTTGAGAAAAAGGCTAGCTTGTAGAATGAAGTCACTAGTCACTTCGATATGAAGTGATACTTGTCACTTCCCTTTTACCTGATCGCTTGTCGCTTTGATCAGAAATCTCCCTTCTTAATTTTCTTTAAATAATAATTATTTTTTCTCGATAACTTCATCATGCCCGAAAGGAGACAAGTAACGAGTTGTTTTTTTCTAATAACATCTGAAACTCTGCTCTTTGCTTTTTGGCTATGGAAGAAAATCAGCTATACAAACAAATTGATTTATCTGCACTTACCAGTAATATAGTAAAACTAAAATGAAAGCTTGTCATAGGTACATGAAAAAAGGATCACGTTTGAAGGAGGAAATTATATTGATTGATTGACTTGATGTTTTAAGTCCACTTTATGCACAGTAAGGCTAATCGGGACTGAACCTACAGTTCAATGTGGTATCCGAACCACTATGCCGGAAGAAATTATATTGAGGCATTTTGTTTGATTGTAAGATTAAAGCCGACTCCCTTGGTGGAGTAGCATCGCGCTAGGACGCCAGGGGTCCCGGGTTCGAATCCCGGTCTGAGAATGGACGTTCGTGAGAGTCGATTCATCAAATTTATGATATCATCACTCATCCCCATTTTCGCAGATTAGCCAAAAGTGGCACAAAAGGCGAAGTAAAATAAAGCAAATCAATTACAATTATAATTGTAGGATTAAATATCAGAGAAGACATTTCTGGCTCCAAAGTTTTAAGTTAGCAACATTGACAGCTCGGGAGCAACGGAACGGCCAAGCAAGCGGAGAACCCAGTCGTCCGCCGAACGAACATTTCCTTGCCCCTCAACCCCCTGAGATGTTCGGTACCAATACATGCGAAACAGATCCAAGATTTTACACACCCACATTTCCTGGTACCAAGAGATGCGATTAACCACCACACTTTTACACAATCTTGAAGCACCTGCACATGGCAGAGTGTAACACACCCGAAAAAAACACTAATCCAACAAATATGAACTTTTTGGTACCTTCGAAATACTTCGTGTACATGTCGCAAGGGGTCTCAGGAGTTTCGCAATAGTATTTTCCTTCTTGGGACCGGCAAAATGTCCCAACAATTTTTTTGGTCCCATTAAGAAAGGTGTTTAAACATACAACGGTTCCCACAAGAATATATCTGCGTACCCACACACACATATATATGTATATATATATATATGTCTTTAGTTCCTCTATCATTGGTACTTCGCGTGCTGTTAGGAAGAAAACCAAGGATCAAACAAATTCAAATGGGCATGGTCAATCTACTAAAACTCAGTCTTTGTAAGTATTAAATCGTGTATCGCTACAAATCCTGTTCGCATATACCGCCAGTTGTTCGGGAGTTTAGTTGCGGGCTCTTCAAGTCCCACTCCCGACGAACTAACGTGTATATGACTCAGAAAATATACAACTGCTTTTTGCCCCTCCAAAAAATAACTGCTAGCCAAGAAATTATGTAGGAGAAAGGGGAACTAATCCTAAACGGCGCCCTGCGACCTCCTTCATTCCTTGAACAAGTAAGATCTTGTATTTTCCCAATTTAGTTTTTATTTTCTTAACAAGTGCATTTTTTTATTTTTACAATAACAATACGTAACAGTGAGTTCCGTAAAAATAAGTCCCATCAAACAAGAATCTGTTAACAATTGCTCCCCATGACAGATTTGACAAAAATATTAACTACGACGATCAACGTCGATTATTGTTTTTTACATTTTCTTCCTTTGGTTCCACTATCTCTTACAAACCTTATATCCTTACAAAACTATATCCTACATGTACATTCTTTCTCTTAACTACTCTCGTATTTGCAGAAATTAACCCTGGCGGTAGGAAATTATTCCCAGCTTAGATCGCGATGTTTTCTAGACATTGACAAAGGGGGGGGGGGGGAGAAAGGGGATTGATTCAAGATTTACCAATTGAAGTAATACGGTGAACTAAACACTTTTGGTAAAATACTTAACTCCATATTACGTAAAGCTTTCACGTTCTTGTCGACGTCCCAGGTGTACAGGAATGAATGCCTGAGTCACGCCCACCTTGCCTCGGGTGGCTATCACGTGGTGGAGCACTGTTACTGGAGTTGATGTTGTCGCTGTCGCAGCCGGGAGAGTACTCTGACTCGCCTAGCAAGGAAACCTCTGCCCCGAGAAACTCGCCACGTGGCAGTGCCGTCGATCCCACGCGAGCTTCTGGGAGGCAGACGAAATTTCTAAGCGAACTAACAATCCTAAGCATCGGGTCTAATTCCTCTTATACCAGGTGGACCGAAGAATGTAGCGAAACGGGATTAACGAGTTCCGATTCACCACAGCCTCCACCAGGTGTCGAACCCGGAAAACCTCGTTTAACACGTCACTGGGAAAGTTCCGATAGCTTAAAAATATAAAGAATGTTAAGTAGGTTTCAGTCACATCTGGAAAAACTAATTTTTGGTTCAAAATCGTGAAAATGGGATCAGAAAAACTTACAGGGATTCTGAAATGTCTAAGTATATTTTAAAACCACGTGTAGAAAAAGTATTCTTTAAGATCATATAGTTAGAAAATCTCTTAAATTTTTGGTAAAATAAAAATGACCAGAACTGTCATTGGCTTTGGCCAGAAACCGTTCCTTAACGCCACTATGCTATATTACGAGATTATCTTGCGTAAAATGAAAAAAACGTTCTCCCCTGTGCTTTGCATCACGTCGTGAAGGTGTATAGTGGGAGCGGAAGTAGGTCCGGACACTTTCTTGATCACGGCCGAAGGTGGGGCTCACAAAGTTTCCTCCAGCTACCAATGTCATACCACGCTGGTTGGGAACCGTAACCGATTTTAGAGGTAGAACAAATTCCGTTTCCTACCCGTCGGGAATCGCATACGGGTCTCACGCATAGCAGACAGACTCCCTAAGTACTTTGTATTAATGGAATAACCCTAATCGGTAGTATCGCCCGTTTGTAGCATCTTTATCTTCAGTACAAACGTTTATTAATTTTGACTTTTCTGTCCACTCGAAATAAACACACGATTCGACTGAGATGCACACAATACGTCACACAGATCTTTGATGTGAACTAGACATTTTGCGAAACGTGTTCGTATATGGACACCCTACACATCGATCCGGAACAATCAAGACTTGGAGGGACAAACTTCTACAGAAGCTGAATAAACATTCTTCAACAGAGGTTTAAGATCAGCTTCAATTTTTAGAATGGTTAACTGGGTTTGAAGATTTGTAGTCTCACTCTGTATGCTAGAATTCAATGTGCTCTGAAAAGCTAATAATTCCATACAAATATTACTGTCACACACATGTACTCTAATAAGTTCGCTACTGTTGTAAGGCATCTCTTAACTCTCTGTATTTCCGAAGATGCCGTTAAGCATAAATATCGCTGGGTTTTGTATATATTTACAACATACAACAGGATAAATATTTTACAATTTTATATAGCGAGAAAAAGTTTATTATATTTGAAAAATACTTCGGCATACAAGAACTCTCCGGCATCAACATCGTGTCACTTTCGAATCCTTGGCGTAATGTTTGGTTCTACTCAAATTTCAACCCATATGAACGATCGGTATATTCGAAGGGAAAACAATTCTTTCTAGGTTTCCACCAACAGAATCTTTGCAATACATTTTGTTGTTTTTGGATACATACATTTTCTTCCCTCTATCGTCATCTACTTCGTCCAAGATTATGTTCAAATGCACGATGATCAAACCATTAAATTTGTGATGAATATCTGTATTCAGGTACATTCATTAAATTTTCGACCGGCTGACAAACTTTATGCTTCCAAAATCTAAAAACGTTCATAGGCTTCATATTTCATTATCGTGAATATTGCATATATTAATAAAAGCCAATCCTATTTTAAAAATCTTGTACACTTACAGAAACACAAACTCCTTCAAGAAAAGTCCTGCCTCACAAAGGAAACATCCGCCCATCATCTTCAAAGTCCGGAGAGCTAATAATCGAATAACGCTGGGTAGGTTCATATCAAAGCTAGGAAACTGCATTTTTTAAAACTAAACCGTGAATATTGGATCAAAAAACAACGACCTTTTCTAAAAAAAATTGAACCGTTCTTCATACCTACAGCTAGAGGAATGTACTTTTCAGAATATAAGAACTCCAAAATGGTTTTAATTCGTAGTAAAATTCAAATTTGAAAAATAAATGAAGCCTCGGTTCTTTACCTTCCATACACACGTCTGTCTTGTGCGGCTAAATTAATTTTCTCTTGTAAAATAAATGTTGTATATCTTCCATAATGAATTTCAAGAATAGTGAGATTGTGGCGGTATGTAACATGTGAAGACACATCAGAACCACATACGTCATAGAACACCACGGTTTCAATATCCAGTCTCTTAACTATTTAAAAACATAAAGTGTTCGGACCCATATTGAGAATGGTCATCAAGATAATGAAAAGATATAAACGCTTCTCTCACTCTCATTTTTGCACAAACCTTTCATACAAATGAATGTCTCATATGAGTGACAATACGATTCTCACCTAAAAAGCATTTTTTACATATTAAATGAAGCAGAAATATGTTAATTAACATTAACAGGTAAAAAAGAGAAAAATGTAAAGTACTCCCCTGTGCCTAGAACCACGCCATGAAGGCATATAGGAGGTGTGGGGGTAACGCCCCATACTTTCTTGATCCGGTCGTGAGTGGGGGTGATATGATCAGCACCACACCCCTGACCACACCACCCACACTCAGCCTTTACCCCCAGAGTTTTCCCCAGGTACCCATGTTATTCGACGTCTGGGTGGGCGTCGGAGCCGCTTCCAACATTAGAGAAGTTCGTGGATTTGAACCGGCCAGGGATCGAACCCGGGACCTGTAGCATGGTAGTCAGACGCGTTACCAACTTTTTTTTTAAGGAAAGCCCCTAAGCGTAAGCTTCCCCCATCACACTTCATTTACTCATATCCTTTTAATCAAATTTTTCTTTCAGGACAGACAATCACAAACATCCATGTCCGAGCCGGGATTCGAACCCGGGACCCCCGGCGTAGTAGCGCGATGTGCTAACCACTCAGCCACGGGTCCGGCTGGTGATCGAACCTGGAACCTTTAGCATGGTAGTCAGACGCGTTACCGACTGAGCCATCGCGGCCATTAATTAATGAACATTAACAGGTTCTTGCCAATATAGAATTTTCACACAATATGTGAAAATCTGTCAAATAATTTTAGCAAAAATCGATTTTGAATAGTTAAGAAAATTTGTTTCACAAAACTCACCAGCAGAATTAGTTTGTGATAATTTAATATTTTAGACAAATATATTTAGAAAAAGTCGTGTAATGAAGATAACAAATTATTTTTTTGGTTTGTTCACATTCATCAAATGTAAGTTAAAAATCACCTAATCCTCAGAGACACAGTTTTAGCTCCTCTTATGCAATGAATGAATTATTTATTTTTAGATATTGAATTCATTACCGTGGGACGCTGTTCTTATGATTCCATTCAACAATTGTAATTTCCATCATTCAACGAATATGAATTACTTTTATTCTCCTGTTAAATGTCCGTCCGCTATTTGGATTCACCGATATACTCGTATTTCCTGACAGATAAATACAGTCCATACATTGAATTACCAACAATATCAGAAGCAAGAGTATCATTCCAAATATGTAATGTAGGAGGGCGCTCCTCATCTTTATTACAACACGTGACTTTGATTGATGTGATTGATTTAGATAACGTAAGGCCTTCATGGCACAGGTTATATTTACGCATCAGGCAATACGGGAATATGAACCTTAACTAAAACCAAATTGGGGACAGACCATGAACAATAATATAGAAAATACCCTTTTTATATCTTTCTTATTCAACTTATATTAATTAAGGATTCATCCAGTGCAAAACCCCAGCAAGAAAAATAGTGTCTCTGAGGATTAAAATATCCTTACTTATTAACATTCAAGCCTGTAAGGAGCAGTCAGCGACAGAAGGGTCGCTTTATGGGTCGTTACTAAAAAGTGGCTTGAAACACCCTTTCAACACGAAACAAAGCTCAAAAGAAAAGTACAAATTTGTTTACGGCTGTGAAATGTTATCCTTCGGAACTTATATCACGCTGCCTGACTCGGAGATACAATAAACCAGTAACTCTTAACAACATACTGACATCCGCGATAGGTTACACTTCTGAATAAATGTTAGTAGTACACTATTACATATGTTCCAGTACAGACCGAAATTTGTGCACTAGCAGAACGGCTATAACATGGTAAAGAAGTGTTCACAAGTATTTTTTTTTAAAAAAATCAATAAATATGTCTTGCGAAAACATATCATGTTATAAATTGCATAACCAAAGTAACCTGAAACACTTACTGGTATTTCAAAACCTACAAAAACACTTTATATTTCATTTAATTTAAGAACTGGTTGCAACCGCAGAACAAATACACTTGGCGTAAACAGGGAATTTCAAAGGCCGTTTTATTATCTCCCCCGATTAGGTACTACCATAACAGCATCAAAATGCTCTAAGAGATCCAGTATTCACATTCTCGCAATTTTGTCCCTCATGTAGATGTCAATTTCATAACAACGCACTGCGAGTGTTGAGTATTCAAGCTGAATCAATGTAATGTGTTTATTTATTTTTATTTTTTGGAGATGCACTACGTGCATGTTCTGCCGTGAAGATTTATTTTCTCTTTCCCACGGACATTCATAAAAATATTTTCCATGACTGTTAATTCTACACTTCATGATTATAAAAGATACAAACAGTAAATATGTTAATTTTTACAGAATTTATATTTTTGAGTGTATATCACATTGCCTTACTGTCGATCTACGTAGATATGATAAATATATTTTATTTTCCTAATAAAACTTAAAATCCATAGCAATTTATTTGGAAGCATAATATCTACAAGGCGGCCCTAAAGTATGGAAGCATAAAACGTAACGCTTATTAACTTATAAATTCCTTTGAATAATAACTTTCTGACAGCGAGCCTGTAGTATTGCGGCGTTTGGTCCTGTTGGAAAAAGTGTAAAAAGTACCTCAATCTGTACGCACATGCCTGTTCAGTTAACAAATTGAAGTAGCACTCAGAATTTAAGGTTCCGCTGATAAATAATAGATTAACCAATCGCGTTCCACATACCATGCAATTAACTTAGCAGCACTAACCATTCGACTATAATCTGTCCAACGTACGTTATCAGATAAACATAATTTCGTATTTTCATTACTAATTACTTTGTAAACATAACAAAATGGCCCCTTAAATGTGAAGGACTTTTCATTCGAGTAGAAGCATCACAATGTAAATGCTTGAATCATCCATTCACAAAACTCTAAATTGATTATATATCATGTGCAATTGCTTCCTAACTTCTTCCATAGACGCCAGTAAGATAAGGATGCGTACGGATGCTTTAGGTCCGTTTTAATGCCTTTTCTGACACGTCGAAAAGGAGCACATTGGTAAAATAAAAAACATTCATAACTTTTTATGGGTAAACGATTCGTTGGAATAACCTACAACACTGGATTTCTCCTGAAATTCTAGCCTGATTTGATATCTTCCCCTTCCCATTTAAAATGTTGAAATTTTATTAAAGAAGGACGATTTGAAGAAGACGGTCGTCATATTCATATGCCCTATACTATTTACAAATTACAAATGCGCAGTGTTAGATTTGCGGAATAGTATGCCATTCAACTTTTATTTAGGTGTCTCGATACTTTTGATCTACCTCATGTATCGTGCATAAACGAAAATGTAAGCAATGCGAACACACTCTAAATTGTAATTACCTTTCATTCCCACTGTAACCTCTTGCCACAATATGTTTCACTCCGTGGATGGAAGTGTTGTTAAGATACCTCCGAACATACTTCATCTTCATTGATCATGAGTACACTCCTTTGCATAAATTAGTAATACTACCTAAAAAAAAGATAAAACATTTCAAGTTAATTTATTATGCACGAGTTTATTTTCATAACCTTCAACTGAAAAGTTGAGTGGAATTCTTAAATTAAAATTGGAGGATTTGTATTTTAAAAAATCATTAGTTTACTACCATCTAAACAAGGCCATCTATTGGGGAAATGATGGAACTACCCATTTGAATGTGAAATTTAGACCGTTAATTTATTTCGGTTTTTGAAGAAAACTATATATAATGGGTAAAAATGAATATCATTTTTAGAATCAGCATGCTGAAATTATTCAGAGACAACAGTCATATGTTAGACATCCAAACCAATGTCGACCGGTGATATCATTCTATTAATGTTACAAGCAGTGCTTCTAATACAATTACAGCTACGTCACTAGGATTAATAAAATGTGGAATTTTATATCTGTATGTGATATGCCAAAACTATAACTATATCTGACATCAGGACACTTGATTTGACTTATTTCACATAAAATATTTCGTTCCGCAAGATTTTCACAGGCCTGTGTAAAGTAATGGAATTTCACAAAGCTTTTCAGGTAGAAAAGCATATGAAAGGAAAAGAAGTTGGTACATAGGAATATTACGTCAGGGAAATGTAAATTTTGTGAAAAACAATCGAACAAAGATAAGGATTTGACACGTTTTAACACAAGTGTCCATTCCAATTCGGAAAAGGATAGATGGAAGTTTCAAAATGGTATTATTAGGTATAATTCACATAAAAACTAATTTATACTAAAAAGGTTGAAGTTCCAGTTGTGTTAACAAGATTGCCACTTCCTGACATACAGGATTATTACCCTAGGCAGGAGGGATTTGTGTACCAGCGAATGAAATACAAGCGATTTTAACGTATTAACTGTAAGATGGAATTCCTAAGTCAAAGAAATCCTACTGCTGGAATGGATGGTCACAACAAGTGAAAGGGTTCAAAGGAGATGTAAAATGAAGTGATGGCGTATAAGATAGGATACTCAGAATTCTTCAATACGGATGAGTTATTGTTTTGGGGACGGTGACTGTTTGTTTGTAAAATAGTGCAAAACTTCATTATTCAGAGAGCCTTTGAAGATCATTGCGTATTCTTAAAATGAAACTTATACTCCGAGAGAGAGATTGATGGCCAAGAATGGATAAAACTATTGAAGGGTATGTAAATCAACGTGAAGCTTATGCGACTGTCAAGCTAAGTACAAGCTCAAAGAAATTATTGTTTGTGGAAGGAATTCAGACAAACGTGGACAGGATGTATGAAGAGTTTTTCGTGTGAAAAACCACACTTAGAAGCACATCTTTACTTACAGCATTACCCTGGGGGACGTTGCGCTTTCCGGCGACTACATACTATCCATTGACTGGAAAGATAGCATAGTGGGCGAATAATAAGTAGTTTATTGAAACTTTCGTTTTTGGTTGAAACCTAAGACAAAAAAGAAATGTTTAGCACGAAGAAAGAAGGTAACCTAGACTATGTTCTTTCAACTGTAAACAACGTAAGAGCCAGGCCACATAAGAACCTCCTAAGCCCCGACCATGCATTTTCATCCCCTTACCCCTTAGATGAGGACATCGACCAGAAGAAGCGGTACCTACGGAACAGAGCGCTTTCCCTCGACTCCTTCCACTGGGGCCTTCTCGAAGATGGAATCCACACAGCCGACTTATGTACAGCTTTGATTGAAGCAACAGTGACGGACCTCGTGCCTACAAGGCAATAGCTTCTTGTATATTTCCAAACTGGTTCGACTCCTAAATGCGGGAGTACAGGCCAACAACACAAGAGCATAGCAACTTTGGAACGGCTTCCTGAGTGAACACACTCACCACATCTTTGCTACTCAAAGTATCTTCTTCGGTAAATATACAAGGAACATATAGACAACATCACTGAACCAATCCCGGAAAACCCTAAAGGCTTGTATAATCTAATAAAGTCAAGAACAAAAGGATTGCAGCTGATAGTGAAAGTAAGATAATTGACCGAAAGGAAGAAATCTTCAATGCTTATTTTAACGGTAACTTCTGCCCTCCGTTCTCCGTTGCAGCGTTGCCAAACATAAGACCTGTCTGTTCCCCCTCTCAAGGAACGCTTGCCACTGCACCCGATAGGTGAAAAATCTATTGTCGGTCGTATATTTCAGCTCACCGTGCCCTAGGACCAAACGATATCATCACCATATTTCTCAGGAAACTGTGGAATCCCTATGTTATTCACTCGCAATTCTCTTCATCAGATGTTTCTCGGTAGGTGTATTTCCTCACGCTTGAAAACAATGTAACATCACACCGATTCACATAAGTGATAACAAAAATCTTGTTTTTCTTACAGACCAATCTAATTACTCTCTTCTCTGTCCATCATCTGTTCTAATTTAATCAAAGACATACTGTACAAATTTATGTCTGCGTATTTTAGCTCAAAACAATATTGATTTCTTCCTGATAGCTCCTGTCTTACGCACCTGCCTGTTTTTCTCTAAAATGTTATTAAATGCATTTCAAATAATTCACAATTGGATGTAATATGTTTTGATCTGGCCAAAGCCTTTGACACTTAGTCAGCGTCCTCTACTTCACGAATTATGCAATACATTCAAAATTCATTACAAATTTGTAACCCTTCTGACAGATTGCCTTAGCGATCACCAACAACGTGTCGTTCATCTAGAACTTAATGTAACTTGCTTCCTGTCCTCTATGAAGTTCCACAGGGTATTGTTCTAGGACCTCCCGTGTTCATATTTTTCGTCGACGACTCTACCGACCATCCCACATCTTACTCTAGTAATAACCTTCCTTTTCGCAGATGACAAAAAAATCCCCAATTCCAACAATACTCATCTTCTTCACTATGGCATAACAACATTTACCTCCTGGTGTCTCACATTGGACATAACATTACATCCTGAAAAGTGCTACTCTCACTATATATCTCAAGAAGAACCTCTTAAAATCTTCTTACTCCATCTCTGGCAATTACATCACGGCAGTATCCTCTCACAAAGACCAACTCATTGTTTTCTAACAAAAGTTTACATTCGAGGAACACATTTTAGCTCCACATAATGGGTATGCGTCGCTTAGGTTTACTATATGGAATCAGTAAAATTATTTACATCTCAGCCCTCACCTCATATTCATTTCGTCATTATTCCCCAAAATACAAAATAGAATACTGCTCTCCCATCTTGCCCATGGCGTGTCCAACTAAGATGTCTAGAATAGGTTAAGTATTTAACTTTTTCTTGGCTATAGTTCGTTACAGGGTTACCTCATTAAGTATTTTTTCATGTCGGCATCTCATGTGTTTTCTAAATTTACTGACCGGTTATCAGCGCCGTTTGCAGAATGATTTAAATTATTTAAACAAAATTATCAATGGCAAAATTTGATGCAACACACTCCTATAGGAATTCTACTTTCGACTATCTATATACACAACACATACACAATCTTATTTTACAAAGAAAACCTAGACTAGAAATTAAAAAAATAGATTGCTACTTTAGAGACTTGCCACTCAATACAATGATCTCTCATTAAGTATCGGTATATTTTCCTCAGAGTTTTACTTTTGGTCTTCTATCAGAAGAAATGTTTGTAAATAATACCAAAAAGTGCCATCTTTTACTTATTGTTTGTTAATTTGCTATTCATGTTTTGTATTATTTTGTTACTTTTAATTATTATTATTTAATTTTTTGTTTGTTAATACTATTATTATTGCTTATTCATTGTTGTCAATTTCAGTGAAAAATGGGCACATGTGCTGTATCTGGAATTTTCTTAATAATTAAATAAATAATAGAGTGTGGGTAGATTGTAATCGAATTTCGTCTACTTCATTTAAAGTAGTAAAGAGACATCATATGAAAATTTTTTCGGACTACCGAATTGAATGGTGGCCGATAATGGTCCACCTTTCTCATCTACTGAATTCAAAACATTTCAAAACATTCTGTGATGAGCGTCATTCCAATATCTTTCATTCTCCTGCTTATGATCCAAAAGCAATGGTCAGGTCAAGCAAGCTCTTCGTGCAGACAGTGGAAACAAATCTACGCCATGCTGTATGGGAGGAATAGAATACGAATTTGCATATCAAATTGAAGAATTGTTACAATGAGTATTCGTGACTCTTAGAAGCTAATATGACGCATAAGGTGAAAATACGCCACAGCAAATGATCTTTTTCCTACATTCCCCATGTACAAAATTGGATTTCCAAATGGAAGTAATAGTAAATCAAGACTACAATAGCGAAAAAGCAGAACAAAAGTTGAACCAAAGAGATGATTTTAATTTCCAAGAATAAACACTTGCAGCTCCATTTGACCTTAAATTGTAGTATTTCAATCGGTTTAAAACTTCAAGTGTCTTGGTACACTTCTGTTCATTCCTCTTCAGAAAAAGTGGCACATTCGTTTGAGTTGAAGTCCAGCTTCTTCGTGTCTGGCAGTACAGCCGAAGTAAGTGTTCGGAAAGCAGAAGTGTTGCCTACTATCATTTTAACCACAAGCAGGGAATATTATGTCTCTCAGACTCAAAGAAAAGGGGCCGGACCCTGTGGCCGAGTGGTTAGCGCTGCGACGCCAAGGTTACCGGTCTCGAATCTCGCACGAGCTTGGTTGTCTGTGAATGTCCATTCATCAATTTCATCAATTCATTACTCATCCCGATCTTCGCAAATTAGCCAAGAGACAAAAAACGCGAAGTAAAATAAATTAAATCAATCAAATGAAAGAAAAGGGGCTAACGGAAAGATTGCAGCATAATTATTAATTAACTTAACTGCCCACGTTTACAATCAAAGTAATGTAAATGTGAAAAATTCGTGAAAAATGTATTTAAAAAACCCTCATTTTTGACGTTCGTGACGAAGTTGTTATCACAATGAGTTAGAATACGAAGGCCTTGAGTTCGAATTTGGCGTGAGTCTCTCTTCATCGTCGCGAGTAGCAGATAATGGAAGAAAAGCAACAGTAAATAACGAAAATAAAAAATGCCATTAGAATAAGCGAGACAGAAATAGTGCTGTTGTAATTCCTGAAGATGATGCAAGAAAATATTTCCGAAATAGTTTTATCCAAATCCAGGAGAGGACTTGAAGAATAATAAAACTCTTTTCCCTTACACTTTGGCAAACAGAATCGCAAAGTTGGCCCTGGATATGTGATGGAAAAAATAATCAAGATTCGAAAGGAAGAAGAGTTTATGTCACAGCCAGAGGGCACATGAGAGGAGGTACCCTCCCACCCACATCAGTCATCCAAATTATCTCATTTAATTTGAACAGTAAATATAATATATGTAAAATAAACACTGACGGGCTTTACTTTTTTTACACTTGCACGTTGGTTTTGTAATGTAGCACAAAAATAGGATTGTGACTCTCGTAAAATTCTTACTGAATGAATGAATGTCTCCGTAGATTACAGGTAAATGGCCCTTACTTTTGAAAAAAAAATAGTTTAAAATAATATTATTTATGTGCAGTTGGTTAATGAGATTCGTCGTCACATAGCAGAATCCGCTATGTTGACGGAAATTAAAGAACAAACCCTATCTGATGAAGCGTATTGCTTTCAAATTAATGTAATTAGCGAGAAGCAACATCAAACTTTTCGAGCTGGACAGGAAGAGATGCAAACTTATGGATAAATTACTCGAATAGCTTGGTTTCTTAACCGTAGCTTGTGTCCATGTCGGTTAAAGGCCCGCTTTATCAGCTGAAATCATACGTTCGATTCTCCGTGTCTCCATTTTTTTCTTATTAAATGGGTACTACTACATAATCTATTTTTTCTCATCACACCAATTGCAGCATGTAACTTTGTTATTGTTGCAATGCAAATAAAAAAATATATATTGTAATTTTTACACGTTGCGAGAAAGTGACTGTTACTCCAGACTACTTGAAATTGAGATTTCTTAGTTGCGACCAAACCTCGATATTTACAAGAAGTACTAAAATTGAAAATTGTTGTGTGATGAAACACACCGTTAAAATTATCAAGAAGTATTCATTACAAGCAGCCATTAAGCTTCTTCATAGAGTCTTATTTTAAGGTATGCACTTCTAAGATCCAAGGTATGAAACCCATCGTTTATAATAAAATTTCGAAACATTCTTGTCTATCCTGGACAATCGATAAATCACACTTTCAACATATTTATTCACGGTCTTCCTGAAATTGTGGAACAGCCTTTAATTGCCATTATTCTTACACAACTACAATATGACTCTACCAATCACTTGAATCAATCATTTCTAGAATATATCGCTGAATTAATTTATCTAATTAAATTTTAACTAAGTGTAACGCAAAGCTCATTGTATTGCATAAATGGGCGTAGCCTCGAAGGAAGTATGAAAACTCGAACAGTAAGTAAGGAATTGCGTCACATACGCTTGTTTCATCTCAACGCGTGTGATTAAGTCAAGGCCCTTCCCTCTCCACTTCTTAGTCAAGGGTAAGGTTACCGACAAGGCAACCAACGGGAAGTTAAGGTGGCTTAGTGTAAGCAAGGACCAAGACCTTGACCCTGACGATAGGCCATAAGGCATCCTGACCACAAACCTCCGTCAGGGGCATCAAGGTCAAATAGACAGTTCACTAAAATAGCCACAAGGTTTGTATCAATAAGAGCTGGGTTGAGGACAACACAATGTCGTATTGTGAATATACAGGGTGATTCTAAAAGTAGGGTACAAACGAAAACCACAGATACCTCCCATGCGAGAGATGTCTCCGTGAGGAGCTAGGCAACGCCGAAAACGTGTGAAAACGAACTTCACCGCTGTACAGACAGTATCATTGAAGATGGAAAGGCGGAACAAAAGAAGTCAAAATGAACACCAAAGTCGCCCATCCGAAAAACACTAGGCGGCAGCTGCGCAACGCATGAGATTGGGGTTCCACAAAGGAAATAGGAGTGTCCAGCAAGACAAGTGAAGGGAAAGTGTAGGGATCGACAACGGTAGGTACATAAGAAGCAACGAAGCATGAAGTAACAATTGCACAGCGGGAAACAAACACCATGAGTCAAGCAGTGCAGTCGAGAAATGTAGTGCGGTTGCAGAACCACGGGAGGACGACGTAGGACGGAGAAACAAAACGATAATGCAAGCAAAGTCGTCTGTGACACTTGACAGGCAAAAATCGCGTACATGGATCGGATCAGAAATGGTGGCGCTGGCAGTGCAGCGCATGGGGAGTCCCCGTACACAGTGGTGAGACACCGCAGCTAGAACAAAGCACGGTGCAAAAAAAGAGAAAGAGGACCGGGCGGAGAATAGAACCTGCCAAAGAGACCACAAATGCGGGACGACGGATTTCCCGTAGCAGCACCGAGGGGATGTCACACAAAGGACGTGCGCCAGCAGGAAAAACACAGCAACTACGGGCCAAGGAGGTTATTGCCAATGAAAGTTGCACGTACAGATAGGACCATGTACCCCATACAGACGTTGTTACAAACGTCGTGATTGGGCCCAATCAGCCTCTTAGAAATGAAGCCGGAGGCACATCGCTGTGTGTGAGGGGACGAAAGGCTGCTGGAGTGTCGTATCTACCCCACCACTCCAAACGGTAGACTACACCAATGAACGAGGTCGGAAAGTGTCCATCCCGATCACCTGGTCCACCTTCCCCAGACCTGACGCGGCTGCTTGCTTCCAAGCCCAACCCCAGCCGAACAATTCGAGTCCTTCCGCTCAGAAACCAACCGTAGCCTCATACCACCGAAGCCGCACACTGCCGCGTGGGTGTGAGACCGGGCCGAGCGAGACAGGACAGACAAACTGCGTTGGACAGCCGTGGAATGAAGCTACGTGGGGGTATGCACGTCTGTTCAACTGCTGGGTCACCCCCACATTGGTGTACACAAACACCACACGATCGTACGTAGTGCTCCCCGTCGGCTAGAGCAAGACGGACGAAGTACGTGTTGTGTGTGAATGGGACAAGAATGAAGGACGCTATATGTTTTCTACGATGACAAGCTCCCAGAGTACATGGCCCCACATGACGGTAGTGGTCAGGTAGTGAAGAGCACAGGCACGGGTGGCTCGGGTACGTCAGCTGATTGTACCACAGCGCCGTGCGGACGTGTGGGCTGCAGGCGTCTGTTCTGCTTACACAGTGCCAGATTTCAAGTGCAGCGTCAGGGAGCATGTCAGTGAAATAGCCCGTGCGGTGGTGGTGTGCTTGTCGTAAGGCAGTTGAGTATGTTGTTTCGAAGCCCTTGTGACCAGTGTGTGTGTGTGTGTGCCACCTGTGCACTGGAGTACATTATTCCATAATTCGCACTCTCCTCACCGTACCATGGAACTCCTCATATTTGTAGAACTGAGGGACATGCATTTTGTCTACGGCCTTGCAGATGGCAATGCTCGAGCAGTTGCACGCCTCTATCGCGAACTGTATCCAGACAGGCGACACCCCAACAGCAAGCTGTTTTCGAACGTGCACCTTACCTTGGTGAATCGGGCGTGTTACGTGCAGGCCATCATGTCGGTCACCCAAGACATGTGCGCACCACGGCGGTGGAGGACGTAGTTGCTCGCGTGGAGGACACACCGTCCACTAGCACCCTTAACATTGCACGTGCAGTGGCAGTATCACAGTCGACAGTGTGGTGTGTCCTTCATGATAATCAGCTGTGTCACTATCATCCACAGCGAGTCCACGCGTTGCTAGCTGCGGATTTCCCATGACGTGTGGACTTCTTTCGACTGTTGCAGTTTTGTACCGACGTTCCCCGTTTTTTGCGCAATGTGCTTTTCTTGCATGATAGTAGTTTAATAGTAATTTGATCGGTTCAACGCAATACTTGGTACGAGTGCATTTGTAGCCTCTTTTTTTATCAATCGAATATCAGTTTTTGACATATTTTGAAAATTTTTTGTCGATGTTTTAGCGTTTAGCGATGTTTTAGTAAAATTTCCCTTTTTTCCCACTCATACTTGGTACGAGCCCTTTTTTTCCCTTTTTTTATGAATTGAATATCAGTTTTTGACATATTTTGACAATTTTTTTGTCGATGTTTTAGCGTTTAGCGATGTTTTAGTGAAATTTCCCTTTTTTCCCACCTCACACTTGTAGGTATATCATGATCTTACGTGATATAACTTAACCTATCTTACGATTTTTTTTATTTGCGCACCGAACTAACTTACATTGGACTCCGTTTGTTTCAGTATTTTAAAGGTTGTTTTTTTTTCACATATTTTATATAACCTTGTTGATTTTTTTTAGTATGTGACAATTTTTTTTACGAATTTTTAAAACTGTTTCGTCACCCTCTTGTTCTTCACGTCGTACGCGAAGGACTTCTTTGCAATCAGGATGACGCTGCACACGGTATCATCGGGCAGGGCGTCGTGGAACTCGCACACGACCTTGATGTTGGTGCGATCGTTGACCACCAGCTGCTCCCGCTTCGTGGTATTGATGACGAACATCGGCCTGTGGGTTTTGAATTCGCTGGGCGTGTAGTACACGTCCACGTTTCCCTCGGTCACGCGCTTGTAAGCCGTGTAAGCTTCGTAAAGTTTGAGGTAATCATTTTTTGGTCATGTCGAGGTTGTAATTCTCGCGCGGAAACACTTCGTTCCTGCTATTCTTGAGATAAACGTTCTTGATCTTGCAGTTGTCGAATTCGCCAACAGATTTTTCCTAAGTCTTACCGTTTCCAAGATAACCCCACTTCCGGTCGCCATTTTGGATTTCCGAGCATAGGTTCTATTCATACTTTTTCTTACGTATAGGTGTACATGATGAATCACCAAACAGATTTTTCCTAAGTCTTACCGTTTCCAAGATAACCCTACTTCCGGTCGCCATTTTGGATTTCCGAGCATAGGTTCTATTCATATTTTTTCTCACGTATAGGTGTAGATGACGAATCCGCAAACAGATTTTTTCTAAGTCTTACCGTTTCCAAGATAACTCCACTTCCGGTCGCCATTTTGGATTTTCGAACATAGGTTCTATTCATACTTTTTCTCACGTATAGGTGTACATGACGAATCCGGAAACAGATTTTTCCTAAGTCTTACCGTTTCCAAGATAACCCTACTTCCGGTCGCCATTTTGGATTTCCGAGCATAGGTTCTATTCATATTTTTTTTCTCACGTATAGGTGTGCATGACGAATCCGCAAACAGATTTTTTCCAAGTCATACCGTTTCCAAGATAACTCCACTTCCGGTCGCCATTTTGGATTTCCGAACATAGGTTCTATTCATACTTTTTCTCACGTATAGGTGTACATGACGAATCCGCAAACAGATTTTTCCTAAGTTTTACCGTTTCCAAGATAACCCCACTTCCGGTCGCCATTTTGGATTTCCGAGCATAGGTTCTATTCATATTTTTTCTCACGTATAGGTGTACATGACGAATCCGCAAACAGATTTTTTCTAAGTCTTACCGTTTCCAAGATAACTCCACTTCCGGTCGCCATTTTGGATTTCCGAACATAAGTTCTATTCATACTTTTTCTCACGTATAGGTGTACGTGACGAATCCGCAAACAGATTTTTTCTAAGGCTTACCGTTTCCAAGATAACCCCACTTCCGGTCGCTATTTTCGATTTCCGAACATAGGTTAGTAGATAGTAAATATGCCTTCTACCGCAACCCTGATTTCTTGACCCCACGACCACAAAAACCTCAAAAACTCACTTTCTCTCCACGTTCCGCGCCTCATTTATTGCGCTGACGATGTTTCACGGCGCAGAAAAGCAGTGATGAGTGAAATTCACTCTCTCATCCTCTCATCCTACACGTATTCTACACCTCCAAAATCGACAGGGGGCATCTAACGATGCCGTATGGGGGTATTTTTCGATATATTTTTTCGATAACTCTTACCATTTACGAGATATTTGCAATTTAAGATTTTTTTAACGCTGGACTTAGAAAATTTTCGGTACATTTTTTTTGTTCCATGACGACCTATGTTTATTTTGGTATGGGAGGACAGAGGACACCGAGACTCGACCGACACACTAAACCCAACCTCTCTACACGTACTTTACGTCACCAAAAAAGGTTAAAGGTTCCAAATAACAATAGTTAAAGTTTCCCCAATCTAGTAAAGTGGATTGATTGAAATCTCCAAGGCGTATTTTGCATTTTTTTCAAATATGAACACGTTAAAACTGAACTGTCTCGGATTTTTGAGTTTTGTATTCGCCCTGAGAAAATTCTATATAAAATAACATACCTGAAAATTATATTTACAGTAGATTGATTTTTTTTTTAGTTTTGTAATCACCTCAAGAAATTCTATATAAAATAACATACCTGAAAATTGTATTCACAGTAGATTGAATTCTTGAGTTTTAGTATTCGCACACAAGAAATTCTATATAAATAACATACCTGAAATTCTATTTACAGTAGATTGAATTTTTGAGTTTTGTAATCACTCCAAGAAATTCTATATAAAATAACATACCTGAAAATTGTATCGCTATATACTACACTTTTTGATTTCTGTGATTTTGGAGAAAAAAGTGGAATCCACCACCAGTTTCAATCATAAAAATGATAAAACTGAATGTGTTTGTTGCGAAAAATTAATATCTAAAACTAATATTAGGAAGCACAGGGCAAGATGTAGCGAAACAGGTTCGAGAATTAATCGTTCGTTACCTTCTAAGCCTTGTGCTCGATGCGGAAAGATGATTAGCATTGCAAATTTAAATAAACACCTGAAAATTTGCAAACCATCGACCGGACAAGCATCGAAAAGGAAAATCGATAATTCAGAAACGGAAGCTTCCACTTCCAAGCAAATTAAATTATCCAATGAACCCAAACCAATTAGATCTGCATTCAACGACCAACTCCAGGATTTTTCAATTAAGTCAGAACTAGGTCGTGACATCCTTAGTTTCTTGGATGAAACGAAAACATCTGTACTAAATATTTTAAAAGATAAACTTGAAAACAACTCTATAAAATATACGTTGTTCTGTTTTCTGAATACGAGAAAGTTGATGGCACAACGAGTATTTTTTATCATCGTACAAAAAAACAGACACTTTATTTTGCTGACGTCAAAAATTTGGACAACTTCTATTATAAAGTTTCCAACGAGCTGGTTAAGAAACATGACGATTTCGAGGCTAAAGGGTCGGGGTGGTCTCTGTGTGGAAGTCCTCACACGTTAACTGTTTACGTGAAGCAATTCTCGCCTCTTCGCGCTTCCAGCTACGTTCCTCTTCCACCGAACATTCAACACAAGAGGGCTGTGTTAAATATACAGAACAGCGATAACAAGTGTTTTCTCTGGTGTGTGTTGGCTGCACTGCATCCTGTTCATTGGTCAAATCATCCAGAACAGGTTTCTAATTACAAGCAATACGAGTCCGACTTTCAAAGTGTAATGTCTGACATTGAATACCCGGTGACATTGTCGGATATAACAAAGTTCGAAAATCGTGCAGGAAAACGCATCGCTATTAATGTATATTCCTTCACTTCAGATAAATATCTCGTGCATCCCGTCAGGATAAGCGATATCGACGATGACGATGCTCGTGTAATAAATCTCCTTCTAATTTCAAACGAGGATGTTCATCACTACACGCTAATTCGTTCTCTATCACGTTTGGTCAGAAGTCAAACTACCAAGTATGAACATTGCATCGAAGTTTGTCCGAGATGTCTAACCATGTTCGACGATCGAAAACAACTCGATTATCGAAATTACACTGGACGTCAAATTGCTATCGAGAAACTTGCCGAACATAAAATTTATTGCGATGACAACAGACCGGCTAGAATGTTGATGCCCGAAACGAACGAAGTCGAAGAATTCAAAATGCACAAGGCATTGTCGGAACATCCCGCAATCATCGTCGCAGATTTCGAGTCTTTCCTGAAACCACTCTCCTACTGCGAACCGGATCCCGAACATTCCTCCACAACGCCGTACCAGCTTCATCAACCTAATAGTTTCGGCTATGTTGTTGTGCAACGTGATAAAATAAATGAAGCATATATATACCGCGGGCCAAATGTAATCGAACACTTCCTGGAAAAAATGGTGGAGGAGGTTGAGGTAATTGGTAGCGTACTGCTTACATCAAAACCGATGGCACCTTTAACTGAAAATGAACTTCAAAATTACAATTCCAATGAGGTGTGTCCGGTATGTGATCAAAGTTTCACTGATGAGAACAAAAAAATATTCCACCACGATCATTTCAGCGGAAACTACATAGGTGGAATTTGCAACACGTGCAATCTTAAAATCCAGAAACCTAAATTCATCCCCATATTCTTTCACAACGGAAGCGGATATGATTTTCACCACCTGGTGAGACATCTTGGCTACGATCCGAAACGTATAGGTGTCTTGGCCGAGAATGAAGAACGCTACATTAGTCTCAGCAAGCAAGTGTCGATTCCGAGAACGAAAAATACAATCGAGATGCGCTTCCAGGATTCGTATAGATTTCTCTCTGCAAGTCTGGATGCTTTAGCGAACAAACTCACCGACGATCTTTTTAAAATAACTAGAGCTAGTTTTCCCAACGTAGACATAGAACTCGTTAGACGTAAAGGGGTTTATCCTTACGAATATGTTAGTGATGGTTCTAAATTTAACGACGACGCTCTTCCACTTCCAAGAGAATTTTACAGCAGACTCAGAGAGAAAGGAATCACGGACGAAGAATACCAACACGCGCAACTCATGTGGGAGAAATTAGAATGTAGGACACTTGGAGACTACCACGATGCCTACTTAAAATTAGACGTGACGATACTCGCGGATGTTTTTCAAGCGTTCAGGAAAACGGCAACGAATATTTATAAATTAGATCCAGCGTATTTCTACAGTCTACCGGGATTAGCGTGGTCGGCAATGTTATTCCAGACAAAGGTCAAGCTGGAACTGATATCGGACGTTGACATGTTGCTATTTATCGAAAGAGGGATACGAGGTGGAATGGTGCAATGCGTACAGAGACATGCAAAAGCTAATAACGTACACATGAAAGAAGATTACGATTCAAATCGAGCATCGAATTACATCTTCTACGCCGACCTCTACGGACATGCCATGTTTCAGAAACTTCCTTACGGGGGATTCGAATGATTAGATCCCACTTTGATAGACATTATTCATTTCGACGATAGCGAGTGTGGTTTCTTCGCAGAGGTAGATCTCCAATTCTCCGACCACCTGCACGACACGTTTTCGGATTTGCCTCCGACTCCCGAAATCAAATGTCCACCCGACTCGGTTCAAGACAAGCTTTTGTTAACATTGGACCCTAAACAGAGATACGTCGTCCACTAAAAGAATCTCCGGTTTTTGATTGGGAAGGGTGTTCAGATAGTAAATGTTAGAAGAATACTAAAGTTTAAACATTCCACGTGGTTAAGATCTTACATAGAAACTAACACACAACATAGAACAGCTGCCACTTCCGATTTAGACAAGGACTTCTTTAAATTAATGAACAATGCGGTGTACGGAAAGACCATGGAGAATGTTAGAAAGCACGTAGACGTGAAATTAATTTCCGATAAGAATAAATGTCGGAAGTGGATATGAAGACATAAAAAAATCCTTCCATGCTCGAGTATTTCGATACTTCTGCGTATCCTCAACCCAACAGATTTGGGATTCCTTCCCTCAACAAACAAGTCCTAGGTAAACTGAAAGATGAATGTAACGGTGATATTATTGTCGAGTTCGCGGGTTTGCGTTCGAAGATGTATGCCATGAGAACAGAGAGTAGCGTCACGAAGAAAGCAAAAGGTGTGGGCAAAAATACGGTGGAGAACAAATTTACCTTCCACGATTACATCGATTTCCTTTACTCACAATCGACGATACTAAGTATAGAACAAAGAATCCAAAGTGTAGACCATGTGATTACAACAAACAAAGTTAGGAAAGTAGCATTAGATCCGCATGACGATAAAAGATGTATTTTGTCTTGTGGAATCCACACGTTGCCTTGGGGACACTATCGTTTAGAAATTAGTAAAAATTGTAGGCAATGCAAATAAAAGAAAAAAATAAACTTAAATAACTATAACTAAAATAAAAAAACACTTTAACTGTCTCAAATTATCACATACACAATAAATAAATAGCAAAGACAATGAATCTCTTTGGTTTCCGAAAGCAAACAATGGAGACTGTACACCGCACGGCAGATCATGAATTTCTACCTTCCATGTTATCTAAACTCAACGGTCTGTTGATCAATCAATTTTCGGAACGCTGCTCTTCTTGCTGGAACAGTGACGATTTCGAATTCGCGACGATCGACATGACGAGGAAACCCAACGACGGAAAATACAGAAACAAAATCAACGACTTTGTAAACGTTGCAACGTTGTGAGAAACGTCTCCATTGTTTGTTCTCATCAGTGAAACTTTGATCACATACCGGACACACCTCAGTGGAATTGTAATTTTGAAGTTCATTTTCAGTTAAAGGTGCCATCGGTTTTGATGTAAGCAGTACGCTACCAATTACCTCAACCTCCTCCACCATTTTTTCCAGGAAGTGTTCGATTACATTTGGCCCGCGGTATATATATGCTTCATTTAATTTATCACGTCGCACAACAACATAGCCGAAACTATTAGGTTGATGAAGCTGGTACGGCGTTGTGGAGGAAAGTTCGGGATCCGGTTCGCAGTAGGAGAGTGGTTTCAGGAAAGACTCGAAATCTGCGACGATGATTGCGGGATGTTCCGACAATGCCTTGTGCATTTTGAATTCTTCGACTTCGTTCGTTTCGGGCATCAATATTCTAGCCGGTCTGTTGTCATCGCAATAAATTTATGTTCGGCAAGTTTCTCGATAGCAATTTGACGTCCAGTGTAATTTCGATAATCGAGTTGTTTTCGATCGTCGAACATGGTTAGACATCTCGGACAAACTTCGATGCAATGTTCATACTTGGTAGTTTGACTTCTGACCAAACGTGATAGAGAACGAATTAGCGTGTAGTGATGAACATCCTCGTTTGAAATTAGAAGGAGATTTATTACACGAGCATCGTCATCGTCGATATCGCTTATCCTGACGGGATGCACGAGATATTTATCTGACGTGAAGGAATATACATTAATAGCGATGCGTTTTCCTGCACGATTTTCGAACTTTGTTATATCCGACAATGTCACCGGGTATTCAATGTCAGACATTTCACTTTCAAACTCGGACTCTGTATTTATTATTTAACACATCCCTCTTGTGTTGAATGTTCGGTGGAAGAGGAACGTAGCTGGAAGCGCGAAGAGGCGAGAATTGGTTCACGTAAACAGTTAACGTGTGAGGACTTCCACACAGAGACCATTCCGACCCTTTAGCCTCGAAATCGTCATGTTTCTTAACCAGCTCGTTGGAAACTTTATAATAGAAGTTGTCCAAATTTTCGACGTCAGCAAAATAAAGTGTCTGTTTCTTTGTACGATGATAAAAAATACTCGTTGTGCCATCAACTTTCTCGTATTCAGAAAACAGAACAACGTATACTTTTATAGAGTTGTTTTCAAGTTTATCTTTTAAAATATTTAGTACAGATGTTTTCGTTTCATCCAAGAAACTAAGGATGACACGACCTAGTTCTGACTTAATTGAAAAATCATGGAGTTGGTCATTGAATGCAGATCTAATTGGTTTGGGTTCATTGGATAATTTAATTTGCTTGGAAGTGGAAGCTTCCGTTTCTGAATTATCGATTTTCCTTTTCAATGCTTGTCCGGTCGATGGTTTGCAAATTTTCAGGTGTTTATTTAAATTTGCAATGCTAATCATCTTTCAGCATCGAGCACAAGGCTTAGAAGGTAACGAACGATTAATTCTCGAACCTGTTTCGCTACATCTTGCCCTGTGCTTGCTAATATTAGTTTTAGATATTAATTTTTCGCAACTAACACATTCAGTTTTATCATTTTTATGATTGAAACTGGTGGTGAATTCCATTGCTTTCTCCAAAATCACAGAAATCAAAAAGTCTAGAATATAGCGATACAATTTTCAGGTATGTTATTTTATATAGAATTTCTTGGAGTGATTACAAAACTCAAAAATTCAATCTACTGTAAATAGAATTTCAGGTATGTTATTTATATAGAATTTCTTGAGTGCGAATACAAAAACTCAAGAATTCAATCTACTGTGAATACAATTTTCAGGTATGTCGATTTTGGAGGTGTAGAATACGTGTACCAAGTTTTGGTGGTCCTGGGGTCAAGGGGTAAGAAGTTAGCCCATCCCCTCCCAAAAACATTGATCACTCGTAACTTTCGAACGAATAGTCGTCGAGAGGTCGGGTTTAGTGCGTCGGTCGAGTCTCGGTGTCCTCTGTCCTCCCATACCAAAATGAACATAGGTCGTCATGGAACCAAAAATTTTCCGAAAATTTTCCAAGTCCTGCGTTAAATTGCTAATATCTCGAATTTTTGACAAACAGAGGTATCCCATAGGACCTTTGAGAAAGAAAAAACACGTGAAACTCTACAGAGGTATGTGGTTATCTACAACCGCAGCCGTTAGAACATTTTTTTGGTTGGGCACCACGCACCCTGGCGAGGTTATAGGGGCCAGGAATCCTAAAAAACAACAATTATTTATTTGTTTGTTTGCGTCACAATACGGAAATAATGAGAGGCACGCGCGCGCGCGTGTGGCAAATCGTTCCCCCCCGAGAGGTTTACAAAGGTCACGATATATAAACATTGGCCCCCGGACTTGGAAAATTACGATAAGGTGCATTCATCCTTGAAGGATGAGAGGATGAGAGAGTGAATTTCACTCATCACTGCTTTTCTGCGCCGTGAAACATCGTCAGCGCAATAAATGAGGCTCGGAACGTGGAGAGAAAGTGAGTTTTTGAGGTTTTTGTGGTCGTGGGGTCAAGAAATCAGGGTTGCGGTAGAAGGCATATTTACTATCTACTAACCTATGTTCGGAAATCGAAAATAGCGACCGGAAGTGGGGTTATCTTGGAAACGGTAAGCCTTAGAAAAAATCTGTTTGCGGATTCGTCACGTACACCTATACGTGAGAAAAAGTATGAATAGAACCTATGTTCGGAAATCCAAAATGGCGACCGGAAGTGGAGTTATCTTGGAAACGGTATGACTTGGAAAAATTCTGTTTGCGGATTCGTCATGTACACCTATACGTGAGAAAAAATATGAATAGAACCTATGCTCGGAAATCCAAAATGGCGACCGGAAGTAGGGTTATCTTGGAAACGGTACGACTTAGGAAAAATATGTTTGGTGATTCATCATGTACACCTATACGTAAGAAAAAGTATGAATAGAACCTATGCTCGGAAATCCAAAATGGCGACCGGAAGTGGGGTTATCTTGGAAACGGTAAGACTTAGGAAAAATCTGTTGGCGAATTCGACAACTGCAAGATCAAGAACGTTTATCTCAAGAATAGCAGGAACGAAGTGTTTCCGCGCGAGAATTACAACCTCGACATGACCAAAAAATGATTACCTCAAACTTTACGAAGCTTACACGGCTTACAAGCGCGTGACCGAGGGAAACGTGGACGTGTACTACACGCCCAGCGAATTCAAAACCCACAGGCCGATGTTCGTCATCAATACCACGAAGCGGAAGCAGCTGGTGGTCAACGATCGCACCAACATCAAGGTCGTGTGCGAGTTCCACGACGCCCTGCCCGATGATACCGTGTGCAGCGTCATCCTGATTGCAAAGAAGTCCTTCGCGTACGACGTGAAGAACAAGAGGGTGACGAAACAGTTTTAAAAATTCGTAAAAATAATTGTCACATACTAAAAAAAATCAACAAGGTTATATAAAATATGTGAAAAAAAACAACCTTTAAAATACTGAAACAAACGGAGTCCAATGTAAGTTAGTTCGGTGCGCAAATAAAAAAAAATCGTAAGATAGGTTAAGTTATATCACGTAAGATCATGATATACCTACAAGTGTGAGGTGGGAAAAAAGGGAAATTTCACTAAAACATCGCTAAACGCTAAAACATCGACAAAAAAAATTGTCAAAATATGTCAAAAACTGATATTCATTTCATAAAAAAAGGGAAAAAAAGGGCTCGTACCAAGTATGAGTGGGAAAAAAGGGAAATTTTACTAAAACATCGCTAAACGCTAAAACATCGACAAAAAATTGTCAAAATATGTCAAAAACTGATATTCGATTGATAAAAAAAGAGGCTACAATTGCACTCGTACCAAGTATTGCGTTGAACCGATCAAATTACACTACTCATGATGCATCATTCACCCCTTGAGAGCATCTTCAATTGCCTAAAAAGCCATGTGTGATTTTGAAAATCCACATGCAGCAGTGGAGGTGCACCATCAGACCCAGTTTGCGGTGAATATCTGGACAGGTATCATCAGTAAACAGATTATCGGTCCATACCTGCTGCCACCATGTTTAAATAACCGCTTCTATCGCATCTTTCTTGCATCAGTCCTTCCAGATCTGCTAAAAGATGTACCCCTCAACGTGTGACATTGCATGTGGTTTCAATTAGATGGAGCGCCTGCACAGTTTTGATGGCATAGTTCGAACCCTTTTGCACCGTATATACCCACAGCGCTGGATCGGCAGAGCGGGCCCCGTTCCCTGGCCCGCCCGTTCGCCTGACCTCACACCAATGGATTTCTTCTTGTGGGACCATGTGAAAACACTCCTCTACTAGACCCCGTTGCCTGACAAGGAAACATTGGTAGCGCGGATACTTGCAGCATCGGCGGAGGTGTGTACCATGCCAGGTAATTTTGACAGGGTTCACCAGAATTTCCTGCGACGCTACAATGCCTGCATTGAATGTGTTGGTTTTCAATTTGAGCAACTTTTGTAACAACGTCAGTCCGGGGTACGACTATGTACTACGTACTATTACTATTTGTGAGTGCACTTTTACTTGGCAGTAAACCTCCTGTGCCCGTGGTTGCTGTGTTTGTCCGGCTGGCGCACGACCTCTGTGTGACATCGCCTGGATGCTGCTACAGGGAATGCCTCGTCTCGCATTTGTTGTCTCCTTGGCAGGTACCATTTTCCGTCGGGTACTCTTTCTCTTTTGTTGTACCGTGCTTTGTTCTTGCTGCGGTGTCTCTCCATTCTCATCGGGGACTCCCGATGCGCTGCACCGCCAGCGCCGCCATTTCTTCCCCGAACCATGTAGGCGTTTGTTGCCTGTCGAATTTCACGAACCACTTTTCTTGCATTCTCGGTGTGTTTCTTCGTCCTACGTCGTCCTCCCCTGGTTCTGCAACACCGCACTACTTTTCTTGACTTCACTGCTTGAGTCATGGTGTTTGTTTCCCTCTGTGCAATTGTAACTTCATGTTTCATTTCTTATTTTGTCCCCTACCGTTGTCGATCGCTCCCCTTTCCCTTCACTTATCTTGCGGGACTCTCCTATTTCCTTTGTGAAACCCCATTGGCGACTTTTTTGTTCCTTTTGACTGATTTTGTTTCGCCTTTCTATCTTCAGTGGTACTGGCTGTACAGCGGTGTGAAGTTCATTTTCACAAGTTTTTTGCGTTGTGTAGATCCTCACGAAGGCATCTCTCGGCAAAGTGGAAGGGCAGACTCGTCTCTATTTCATATCAGGTATCTGTGGTTTTTGTATGTACCCTACCTTTAGAATCATCCTTTATAGTATACTACATGTACTCGAATTTCAGTGTATGTGTTCTGCGGACTGGTGAGACGACGAGAGGCCGCCCTGGCTAGATGGTAAGACCCATTTACCTAAGTGAACTTTCCACTTGGAAGTTGCTTTCTAGTTAATATTTAAACTATTGGCTATGAAGTAGTAATTAGTACTTAAGTACTATGATGTTAAGATTTATGACAATAAACGATTGTTATGTCTTAGAATAGTGCTTTTAAATGAAGTCTTAGTATTAAGTATATCTTAAATAGGACCTTAGCAATAGCGTTATATTTGGTGGAGGTGCGAGCTCTGCTTTACACAGTGGAGGGCTGATCCCAGTTCCCCCAGAAATTGGTTGTTTTGGTTAAATGTTGTAACCTGTGTTTTGTTGGTGGTTTTTGGTTCGAATATGTTAGCTCTCGTTTTGGACGATTTCTGTCGTAATGGTTTAGCTTGGTTGTGTATTCTGGTATCCGCTATTTAGAAACTTGTTTATTATGCTTTATTGGGGTATCCGCCTTGTTCCTTGTCAGAAATGATGTTGTTTTAATGGTTCTTACACGTCAACAGACGTCTAGTCACCCCTGCTTACTGCGACTGTTACGTGTGCTCTCCCTGCTTGCTCGAAGGAAGCAATACATGCGCCGCTACCTGACGAAAGTGATATATTTAGAATGCCGGTTCCTTTAATACCAGGTACTTCAAACCCAGCTGTGTGTTCTTACGGTGGAGATCTGTGGATTCAACCAGATATTTTTAACACTGACGCTGGAAAAAGTATAACAGAATTTTTAAACACGTATAAGCGAGTTTCTTCCATTTTAGGTTGGACCTACGCGCAAATTGTCACATTTCTGCCTGCATACTTAAAGAAAAACATATATTGGCTTACTGGGATTGGAACCGCGCTACGTTAGAAGGACTAGAAGGTTATTTTCACTTCCAAGAAGCATCGAATTAAGCATTTCATCCACTTTTACCGGTCGGACAAGCTAATCTAGATTTAGCTGCAAGAAAGAAACAAATCAACGAGTCGATAGAGAATTATTTTTACGATGTGCTAAGAATGTGCAAGCGAGCAGATCCTAATATGAAAGATGACGGGAAAATAAACTTTTTTTAAATGGCTTGCCAGAACAACATGCAGAAAAGTTACTAACAATGAAAGTGCAAACACTAGATGAATTGCTAGCTAATTTACGACTTCTGGAACGCGCAAAACGACAAGCAGACATTGCCTCGCTATCTTACGCACAAGTTGTCAAAGGTTCAAATGAGAGACAGAAATAATTTAACTGAAGATCAGGAAATGAAACGCGATATGTACACAAGAAGGATGAATCTCGAAACGCTGACCTTCAGAGACGAAACAACCCTCCAAGTTTCAAACACGCATAGAGGGTTTTCTACATCCTTTCGAGGCAGACCTAATAATGACAATAAGAGTAGAGACAGTTATCGATTTTGCTACTCGTGTATATCTAACTACCATTTTGCTCGTTTCTATCCAAACAGAGGTTCATACCCTTCAAATGATAGATATTCGATCAATGGACGTGGATTTTTTCAATCCAAGGCCGTGATTCTAGAGGAAATAATCATAGGAATTTTGAACGAAACCCTAACAGAGGGTCCCTAACCCCTTCTCCTTTTGGAAGAAACTTAAGAAACCCAAACGCATAACGTGGATGTGCCACGGGGGTCGCCTTCGCCCAAATAAGGAAACACATCTGAGAAAGTGATCGTATCATGCAGAAAATTGTTCTTCTCTCTTGTTAGATGACGAAAATTACAACAAATGACCGATGATAAATGCAAATATTTTTAAGAAGAAATTCCCGGCACTTATAGACATTGGTAGTACTTGCAGTCTATTACATTTTGGTATGTCACCTCACCATATTAAGATTTCTGCTAGAAAAAAGTTTCAGTGACTTTGTCTACATTTTCGTCTGTTTCATCATGGAACACTCCAGTGTGTAACTTTTATTTTCGGATTGTACCACATACGTTTAATATGCCATTAGGAGTTTGTGCCAATCCTTTGTTGCCAAAAGGCATCATTTCACGCGCAGAATTCTTTTACGTTTTATTTTGTCAGATATTTAAACTCATCCGGAGTAGTGTTATGTAGATCCAGACATTACTTTGTACCTTACGTTCGGGAAAGTTACACGCCTATTGTGAGTAACGAGATCCGAAACCTAGAACAGAAGGACGACTAAAGCAGAAGCACGAATCCTCGATTTTCACCAGAGAAAAAACTTTACACGATTCGACACGGAATCTATACAGGTTCCAAATACCTTCATGCCTCATAAGAAATTCTTCGCATTTGTTCCCGGCACTAATGACCGGAAGAAGCGCAGGTAGGAAGAGCACTACTATGACTCATTCCAGGTAGTATCAGAAAAAGTCTCTATTCAATGGAACTTCCGTACATGGACAAGGAAGAAAACAAAAAATGTTCTTCTGCCACAACCAAACTAAGAATCTTATCCTCGCATTCTGTGGTATTGGAGCCATGTACGGAATTAACTATAACGTTTGCTACAGCTGTTCCCAACAATGAGAATTTTATCCTTGAAGCGAATCATGGTCTTTATGACCAGCATTGTTGTTTTGTGTCTCGCTTGCTAATAAATTCTTACACATTGACTCATATTCCTATCATAAATATCACTCATTTTCAGGTGAGTCTTCCACGGAACTATTTAATTGGAATTATATACAAGCCAGAAATCATTTTCCCGACCACTTCTACCCCTCATCAGAAGGAAATGCGTCATCATTTAGACTTAATAAAATATAAAAACCTGAAAAGTTATTTCAAATTTGAATACAATTAATTCAAAGTTGTGGCTAACTTAGATATTTCAGCTGAACACAAACGCGTATTACTGAATATTTTGGAGAAATATAAGCACTGATTTGTCATACCCGGAACAATTGGGTGTTACTAACGCTCATGACGTTACCATCCAACTTACGGACCATGTTCCTGTCAAGCGAATGCAGTACAGGGTCCCCCAAACAACGGAAATTTATAGAGTCCGAATTGAAATAAATTCTATCTTTAGGTATTATACTGGAATCTGAGTCATAATATGGAACTCCTAGTATCCTTGTAGCGAAACATGACGGTTCTTGTCGTATGGTAGTAGATTTTCGAGGGATTAACTTAAAAATGAAGGATCACAACTATTGTTTCCAAGTTATTTCAGATATAATCCACTATCTAAGTGGAGTAAAATATACCGCTATATCTAGGCTAGATCTTTCATCAGCGTACCATCAGCGGAAAATTGCAGAGAAAGATAGACACATATCATACCTAGTGACACCCCTTGGAACATTTGAATATACTCGACTTTCTTTTGGGTTGGCGAACGCCCCTGCAGCATTTCAAAGATGTGTAGATAAAGTTTTTGAAGATCTGAAATGAAATAGTTTATGTGTTTAGCTTGGATGACATAATAGTATTTAGTACCACCTGGCCAGAATCTGTAGAGAGATTAGAAAAATGTATCCCGCTCTGGACCTTGCTAACATAAAAGCGAAGCAAAGTAACTGTCACTTTGCCTACGCGAAAACTATAATATTAGGTCACGTGATAGGAAAAAACGGAGTCGCCACAGATCCGATGAAAATACCAGCTATTAACAATATTCCAGCTACGAAAATCCTGAAACAGGTTAGATCGTTTATTGGTTGTACATTTTTTTGTCTATTTATTCAAGGCTTTTAATTAATTGCCAAACCTCTTACCGATCTTACACAGAAGGGAGTACCATTTCATATGGGTGAAAATCAAATCGCAGCATTTATCTAACTAGAAAACCTTTTTCGTCCTACCCTGACCTGCGACATTTCGATCCAAATTGCAAATCGAATTGGATAGTGATGCCTCGCAATTGGGCTTCGGTTGAATGCTTTGTCATGTGCCACGAGATCCAAAGAATGAAAAGTAAACTATCACTCAGCCAGTATCATTTTGTTAAAGGTTATTCACCTGAACACAGTTGAACTATAATATTTGTGAAAAGGAAGTTTATTGACTTGTGTCTTCTATGCTTCACATTTGTCAATACTTAACTGACACCTTTTTCAAAGCTGTAGTGGACAGTTCAGGAGCCTGTTCGTTAAAAGAAAACGCAAAGGATTTAACGAATCGCTTAGCACGGTGGAGTATAATGCTCTTAGAATTTTCATTTGTAATAAGACACAGTCCAAGACGTTTTAATTGCGTGCCCAATTCTTTATCTCGCCGTTCATCAACGCCTTTAACAGACGAAGAACGCGATTTTATTGATCATGGAGATAAGGTAGAGACTATAGATCAGCAGGTCGAACCTGGGTCAACTGGCCGCGCTACCTTGATACGAAATCGCCAGATGTAGGATCTAGAAGTTAAGTCACGAATACAACTGAAGGAACGCGAACCATCCTATCTTTCCATTCGTTATTACGAACGTAATAACGCAGTGCTGTATAGAAGAAACAATACCAAATTCCTGGTAATTCTCTATAACATGTTCTAATACTGGTACGTACATGCCTCACTGTACACGGGAGGACACTTAGGTGAAACTAAATGTTTGCAGAAGATAAATGAAACATATTACTAGAGAAGAGCGCGCAATGACGTAATACATTACATACGCTAGTGCCAGATATGTAAAGAGAAAAATTCACATTCAGAAATTAAACAGGGTTTTCTTCATCTTCTCCCAATGGGTAATATTTGTGAATCTTGGAGGTCAGAAGTATTCGGATCAGTGTCGCCATCCAATATACACAAGTATATTTTGTGTGTTGTAGATTCACTCTCATCATGGGTGGTTGCCCAACCTCTAAGGAGTTTAACTGCAAAAAATATAACTATATTTTTTATCCCGAAAATTTGTAGAGTCTTTGGTACAGTTTCTAGAGTCGTTTTCACGTTCAGAAGACACAACGGCGCTTATGGAGAAACCGCACAGTGTTGCCAATACAGCGCTAGCTCATGTCGCCGGGAAATGATGACCTTCCTTCACAATGAAGGTGTTACATATTTTGTATATATAATTATAATTATATGTAATTATTAATATTAATATTATACTGTGAACGTTAAAGTTACCCTTTTTACTATGATCCATTGCGATCACTACACACGCGAGTGTAATGCACGAATATGACACTTCAGAAATCACTTAAAAAAGTAAAAATCACAGAGCTCACACAACTGAAAACACTTTTTCGGGAGAGGGAAAAAGTCTAAACAGACCAAAGCAGATCTCTCACTCAAGTAAGGGGAACCTGGCACATGGGTTAGATTGAGTTGCAACCCAAACAAACAAATGAGTTATGGCCCACGTGAACTGATAAGACGTGAATGACTCAAGCAAGACATGTCATATTTCTATCTTGAAGCCCCATATTTTGTCACGTGTTGGAAAGCCTTTCAAGGGTTAATATGGAGTCTATGAATTTATGTGTACGTTGGAAACTGAAAGGTGATCTTCATTTCAGTATTAATGTCGACAGTAATGTAAACGAAAACAACGTGTATTTGCGGCAGCACTAATTTTGATCACAACAGCAGCATTGGAAATAATTGTCAATTATTAAATTTAAGTAATTTCAATTCCATTATAACAAACAGCATGAAGTTCATATTTTTACTGAATGGAAATAAAATAACTCGAAAACTTGGTGGTGATTAGCCGGAATGCTGCGGTGAGTCAGCTCAAGATGGCCAGAAAACGTCTCCTTACTTCGCGCGCGGTTCGGGTTAAAAAGAAACTCCAAATGCATGGAAGTAATATTTCTGGGAACCTTTGAGTGGTTATAAAAAATAATTTCATTATTTTCTCCACAACTTTGTCGCTGGAAGTTTTTACTTGGAATTACAGAACAAAAAATGGCCAGCGACGACATTTTCTACTGCACGAATATAAAAAATCTCCACATACTTTATTTGAATATTTTTTAATGCAAATATGCTTTAAAGTATTGATAAATTCTGAGTACTACCGTCACCTATGACAATTAAAAAACAGTGTCAATTTTTTTCATAATGAAAGCTTCAATTTTACGGCATGTTTCAACGTTAGGAATGAAAACAATGTAAAAATTGTGTTTTCACAGAAAATTTGCGTTTTTATTTTATCTAAAATTATGTAAGCAAGTTCCCAGTTTTTTGTGTTCACCTTCGTATTCTCTACAAAATTTCCTGCAAAACTGCAGGTACCGATTTTACTTAAGCTAAATTTGTAAATCCAGAAATTTGACAACAGCGCGCTCGTATTTCCCATAAGAAAAGCATTGCCCATAAGAGCCCATTGTGTCTTCTGAACGTGAAAACGACTCTAGTATACTCACAGATCGCGGTTCTGTTTACAAAGATGCCATGGAGGAAAATATATTGAACGAACTTAAAATAAACATCTGAATACCAGTGGTTATCACCCTCAGTGTAATGGAAAAGTATAACGCCTAAATAGAAGCATTGCTAATATGCTCTGTAAATATACCGTTTAACATCATAAGGACTGGGCATCTTATCTGAATCTTGCATTGTATGTTTATAACTGTAGTCCGTACATATATAATAATGTATGGTCGTAAACCCCATTTTCCATTAGAGATAGGATTAAACTCAAATTCGATAGATCCATTCTCTGAAAATTTTCGGAAACATGCACGAACCATTTGTGATATAGCCAAAGAAATGCACAATAAATGACACCAAAACTCAAAATAATCGGTACGACAGAAACCGTCAAGAACCATCATTTGTTGTAGGTGACTTTGTTATGGTCTACATGCCTGTTAAATGAAAAGCACTTTCCGACAAGTTAAGACGTAAATGATGGCCCCCTTTACAATTACAAATGTCAGAGGAAAGAATGTCTACGATGTGAGTAGTATAATTGGGTTTCTTCAAACCAACATTTGCTACGAGGCCTATTATTTTTATTAATTTAGGCACAGTGGAAAACCTATGTTTACGATGTTTTTGTTCATTTTATACTATTGCAAATCTGTCTTTTTTCACCTCACAATTCTTACGAGTGTCATAATTTCTTGCGAGTTAAAGTGCGTAACACATACACCCACCTACACCTACGCACACCCACGCACACCTATTGCAACTTTGTGATTTTTACCTCATACATGGTACGAGGCCTATTGTTTTTTATTAATTTAACCAGTTGTATAATCGGGTATGTTCAAAATAATACTTGGTACGATGCCTATTATTTTTATTAATTTAAGCACAATGGTAAACATATTTTGATGATGTTTTTGTCGATTTTATACTATTGCAAATCTGTGATTTTTTTACCTCGTACTTGGTACGAGTGTCGATGTCTATTATTTTTTAATAATTTAACCACAGTGGTAAACGTATTTTGATGATGTTTTTGTTGATTTTATATTATTGCAAATCTGTGTTTTTATCTTCTTGTACTTGAACCGAGTGTCATAATTTCTTACGACCTAAATTACGCAACATTTCATAATATTGTGATGCTCTCATATTAAGCTTCCTTTTATTGTTTTTTTAAGGGTAAAGTATTGCATCACGCTTATGTAAAATTTAAGAAAATTTTCTTGACAAACCGGAAGTAACATCTTGACAGACCGGAAGTAACATCTTGACTGACCGGAAGTCAACTTTCTTAAAGATTAAGATATAGGTCTTAAGACGTTTTATAAGACGTTGAGTATCTCGACTCCTACGGGAGCTAGAACCATGTAACTTTGGTCTATGTATATAATAGTGCTATTCCAACATGTTCACCCACCTTAGAACCTTCACAGATAAAAAAAGTAAGTTTCCCCCGTGCACATGTAAAAAATTTAAACTCCAACCCACCAACATTCCTATTATCATACTGATTTTTTTTTACATTCCCAAAGCACTCTATTCACACACCTCCTTTGTGTTTGTCTTCTGTAGTAGTTGTGGTGTGTAGTTTGTTTATGTTTATAATGTGTAGTAGTTGTGGTGTGTTTGTGTTTATATTGTGTAGTAGTTGTGGTGTGTTTGTGTTTATATTGTGGTATAGTTGTGATGTGTTTATGTGTGTCTTGTGTAGTAGTTGTGCTGTCTAATGTGTTCATGTTTGTCTTGTGTAGTAGTTCCGCCATACATATTGGGGGTTAGGCGTAGATCTGACAACTCTGCACTGTAAAAAAAATAATGTCAAGAAACAGAAATATAAGGCCATGGATGTTCCCAAGGTAAAATATTCCGGAGGTAAAATAGTCCCCCGTTCAGATCTCCGGCTGGGGACTACTTTGGGAGGTCCCTGGACTAAGGATAAGATCTACATTAGGAATAAGGATATTAAATTAGGCACCTGGAATGTTCTGAACCTTTACCGGCCTGGGGCATGTCAGTGTACAGTTAATGAGATAGTTAAGTATAAATTAGATGTAGTAGCTGTCCAGGAAGTTAGGTGGCCAGGAGAAGGGAATTGTAAAACTAAAAATTATACTTTTTTCTATGGTGGTACTGAAAATCATAATTTTGGAACAGGCTTTTTCATAAATAATAGAATTATCTCGGCACTTAAAACAGTAGAGTTTATTAATGGTAGGATATCATATGCAGCTTTACAGGGTGGTGTAAAATTATTTTAATAAAGTTACATGCACCAACGGAAGATAAAGATGATAATACTAAAGATGATTTTTATACAGAGTTAGAACAGGTCTTTGATAAATTTTCTCAGTATGAAATGAAAATTCTGTTAGGTGACTGTAATGCAGAGATTGGCAAAAAAGATACATTTAAACCCACGATTGGTAAAGAAAGACTTCATCAATTAAGTAATGATAATGGTATAAGATTGATTACTTTTGCAACCTCAAAGAATTTAATTGTGAAAAGTACCACTTTTAAACATAAAGATATCTATAAATATACCTGGTCTTCTCGAGATGGTAAAACTCATAATCAGATAGATCATATTCTCATTGATAAGAGAAGGCATACTAGTATAATTGACGTTCGTACACATAGAAGTGCTGACTTTGCCAGTGACCTTTATTTAGTAATTGCTAAATTAAGAGAAAGACTCTCAGTGATAAATCATAAGCAACAAAATGTAAAAGTTCTAAAATTTGATACAGGAAAGTTTACTGATGAAAGAATTAAGAAAGATTACCAAATTAAACTGTCAAATAGTTTTGATATTTTGAATGATTTAAATGATGATGAAAATATAAATGAAACAGACGTAAATAAGTATTGGAAGCACATACGTAATTCAATAGAATGAGCAGCTAAAGAAATTATAGGATACCATAAACCAAAAAAAGTAAGCCATGGTTTGATAATGAATGTCATAATCTAATCGAAATAAGAAATCACTCTAGACTTGAGTGGTTAAATAACTCTGATGATACAAATCTAAAATATTATAATAGAATAAAGCGAGAAGTTAAGCGCACGTTTAGAAGTAAAAAAAGAGATTACTTGAAAAGCAAAATTAACGAAATTGAAACAAACAGCAAAAATAAAAATATCAGAGATTTATATAAAGGTGTAAATGAGTTAAGAAAGGGGTGGCAACCTAAAGTAAACTTGATAAAAGATAAAGACGGTGATTTTCTAGCTAACCCAAGCGATATTCTAAATAGATTGAAGAACTACTTTAATGACCTTTTAAATGTCCATGTAGGAGATAAGTAAGACGTAAATGAAGTCCACACAGCAGAACCTTTAGTTCCAGAATCTAACTTGACTGAAGTTAAAAATGCTATTAAAAGGCTAAAGAATAACAAAGCACTTGGCATTGATTTAATACCAGCTGAGTTAATTAAATATGGTGGAAATTCGTTAATATGTCAAATTCATAAATGAATTTGTTTAATATGGAATAAACAAGAAATTCCTCAACAGTTGAAAAAATCCATAATTGTTCCTGTGTTTAAGAAATGTGATAAAATGAATTACCGTGGAATTTCTCTACTCTCAACAACATATAAAATATTATCTAACATTCTTTTAACAAGACTAACCCCATATGCTAATGAAATTATAGGTGATTATCAATGTGGATTTAAACGTAACAGATCAACTACAAATCAAATTTTTCACATCAGACAGACACTTGAAAGAAAGTGAGAATATAATCAAAATGTGCATCAGCTATTCATTGATTTCAAAAAAGCATATGATTCGGTCAAAAGAGATAAATTATATATTTTATTAGTAGAGTTTGGAATACCTAAGAAGCTTGTTAGTATGATAAAAATATGCACCAGTGAAACAGAAAGTAAAATTCGTGTGGGTATTAATTTGTCTAACAAATTTACAATTCATGATGGGTTAAAGCAAGGAGATACATTATCTCCATTGCTCTTTAATTTTGCCTGAGAATATGCCGTTGTGAAAGTAAAAAAAACTTAAGAAGGACTAAAATTAAATGGTGTGACTCAGTTGTTAGCATATGCAGATGATGTAGACTTACTGGCTGATGATGTGAATACAATTAAGAATAATGCTAAAATATTTTTCAAAACTGCTAAAGTGATAGGTTTGGAAGTTAACAAAAAGAAAACTAAATATATGCTTACAGGCCGAAGCCAAGTGTTGGGTAATAATCAAAATCTAATTATTGATAACAACTGGTTTGAACCAGTTTCCAAATTCAAATACTTAGGAGTAATATTAACAAATGAAAATTATATTAAAGAGGAAATAAAAAGTAGGCTTAATTCAGGAAATGCATGTTACTTCTCTCTTCATAAACTTTTGTCTTCTCGTTTAATTTCTATGAAACTAAAAGTTAAAATATACAAAACAGTAATTTTGCCTGTAGTATTATATGGATGTGAAACTTGGTCCCTTACATTGAAAGAGGAACATCAATTGAGAGTATTTGAACATAAGATCCTTAGGAAAATCTTTGGACATAAAAGGGATGAGGACACAGGTGAGTGGAGAAGGTTACATAATTTTGAACTACATAATTTGTATTCATGTCCAGATATTATTAGAATAATTAAATCAAGAAGACTTAGGTGGGCAGGCCATGTTGCACGAATGGGAGAGGAAAGAGGAATTTACAGGATTCTTGTTGGGAAACCTGATGGTAAGAGACCTGTAGGAAGGCCAAGACAAAGATGGAGGGACAACGTTGAGATGAACTTAAGGGAAATCGGGAGGGATGGTAAAGAGTATCTAGAACTTGCTCAAGATATTGAAAAATTGAAGACCTGTGTTGCTGCAGCCATGAACTTTCGGGTATAAGAAGGCTAGAGAATTAGTTAATTAGGTAGTTATGAAACAGGTTATTACATAATATTATGCATCATTACATTAGCACGGAAGGTAACATGTTGCATCATGTTTATGCCAACAGGTTTTTACGAAATATTATGATGACTTGTATCTGACGTGGGGTTTTCTGTTTCCCAACAAGGTTTTGCCCTTAGTCTATTTAAAGGGTTTTCGCATTACAGATTTGTCAGTATCGTGAAAGTGTTTGAAGAGTACGGAGGTGTTGTTGCAGTGCTTCTAATTTTTTGATAAAAGGTAAGTTTTTTTAACTTATTTTAAAACTACATACTATTTATTATTTCAAGTTTAAAGGTGTTTCAAGTGTTTTTTTATTTTTGTTTTTTTATAGTAATTTCGATCAGATATAGTTTTGATGTGATTGGATGTTATTTGATGTCTTCGGAAAAATTATATTTAAATAACGGAGCTAAAAAGTTTATCGTAATTATTATTTTTTTATACTTAGTATAAATATTTATTTTATTTTGAAGGTGATTTAAGTGGTTTTTTCATTGATTCAATTTTGACTTAATTGTGCATGTTTTATTGTATTTTCCCGAGAAAATTTATATATAAATACCTGAGCTGAAAAATTCTATTATAAATATAACTATTGTTGATTTTAGTTATATTCTATCATTTATTGTAATTATCTCATTCAATTTTGAGTCGATTGTGCGTCTTATTGTTATATACTTAATTTTTTAATTTGCGTTTTCTCTAGAAAAGTATATTAAAAAAAGTCATCTTCCAATTTCATCGAACTTGATATTTGTGGGAAATCAATCTTCAAATCTAAAATAAGCAAGCATAGGGCAAGATGTAATGAAACAGGTTCGAAAATAAATCGTTTGTTACCTACTAAGCCTTGTCCTCAATGCAAAAAAATAATTAGCATTGCACATTTAAGTAAACACATGAAAATTTTGCAAGGCATCAATCAGACATGGAACATTGAAAAGAAAAATTGATCATCCTGAAACTGAAGCTTCTACTTCCAAACAAATATACATGTCTAATGACCAAAAGTCGATTAGATCTGCATTCAACAACCAACTACTGGATTTTCTTTTTACTTCGAAACCAGGCTGTGATATTTCTAGTTTCTTGAATGAAATTAAAACATCTATCATAAATGTTTTGGAAAATAAACTGGAAAACAACTCCATAAAAGTATAAGTTTATCTAATCTGTAAATACGAGAAAACCGATGGTACAAGAAATATTTTTTTCACAAAACGAAAAACCAATTTCTTTATTTGGCACATTGATTATTTGAATATTTTTTATTCTAATCTTACTAGTGAATTTATTAGAAAACACGACGAGTTCGAGGGTGAGGGTTCGGGTTGGTGTTTATGAGGAAGTCCTCACAGATTAATCGCTTATGTAAACAAATGTATACCTTTTTTTGCTTCCAGCTACGTTCCACTTCCAGTAGAAATTCAGCATAAGAGAGCCGTGTTGAATATTAATAACACAGACAATAAGTGTCTTATGTGGTGCATTTTAGCAGCACTTCACCCGGTTCGTTGTTCAAATCATCCGGAACAGGTTAGTCACTATAAGAAATATATCGACGAGATTGAAAATGCTATGACAGGCATCAAATACCCTTTTGCTATTTCTGACATAACAAAGTTTGAAAATAGGGTACGATATGGAGAAGGAAAACGATTAGTTATAAATGTATATTCGTTTACTTTAGTTAAGCATTTTGTGCATCCCGTTAGGATAACTAATATTGTTGATGACGAAGCGGTGCTGATTTTTCAGATATTTAGAAAAACAGCAATAAATATCTATAAATTAGATCCAGCATACTTCTACAGTCTTCCTGGTTTGGCGTGGTCTGCTATGTTTCTCCAGACCAGGATATAGTTGTAATTGATATCGGACGTGGACAAGTTACTTTTTTATAGAATGGAGGATACGTGGGGGAATGGTGCAATGCTAGCAGATACACGCAAAGGCAAACAACATTCACATGTCTGAGAATCAATACGATGCAATACGACCATTGAATTACATATTTTACGCTCACGTAAACAATCTCTACGGTTTTGCAATGATACAAAAACTTCCATACGGAGGATTCGAGTGGATAGATCCTATTTCAATTTATATTAATCATTTCGACGATCGTGAATTTGATATGTTTATTGAGGTAGACATTGAATTTCCAAATAATTTGCATTAAACTTTTTCTGATTTACTTCTGACTCCCGAAATTAAATGCCCACCTGATTCTAATCAAAGCAAGCTTATGTTAATTCTGGAGAGAAAAGAGAGATATGTCGTCCACTACAAGAATCTCCAGTTTTTAATTGGGAAGGTTGTTCAAGTAGTAAATGTGAGAAGAATTCTAAAGTTCAAACATTCTCGATGGTTAAAATCTTATATTGAGACTAACACGAGACACAGAACAGCTGCCATTTCAGAATAAGGTAAAGATTTTTATAAACTAATGAATAATGCCGTTTATGGGAAAACAATGGAGAATGTCAAAAAGCATATAGACATAAAATTGGATTCAGATAATAATAAATGTAGAAAATTGGTATCTGATCCTAGATTCAAATCGCGAAAAATTTACAACGAGAATTTAACACTTGTTAATCTAGATATAAAATTAATAAAATTCAGAAAACCTATTTACGTTGGTGCAACAGTTCTCGACTTGTCAAAACTGTACATGTTCGAATTTCATTATAATATTATGATACCCTTCTATAATGATAAGCTGTCAATTTTGTACATGGCCACCGATAGTTTTATTTATGACATACAAACACCTAACCTCCACGAAGATCTTAAACAGCCTTCCATGCTTGGATATTTCCACACTTCTTCCTATCCTCAACCTAACAGATTTGGAATTCCTTCCCGAAAAATAAGGTTTTCGGTAAGTTCAAAGATGAATGTAACGGTGATATTATTGTTGAGTTTGCTGGTTTGCTAGATATATAAATACAGAACAGAAAGCAGCGTCACGAAGAAAGCAAAAGGAACGTGCAAAGATACCGTGGAAACAAACTAACATTCCAGGATTATTTTAATTGCCTTTCTTCACAGTCGAGGATACTTCGAGAGGATAATAGAATACAAAGCTCAAACAATGAGATTACAACGAATAATATAAAAAAAGTAGCCCTGGATCCACATGACGACCAGAGGTGTATCCTCGAGTGTGGAATCCATAATTTGCCTTGCGGATCCTTTTTTTTTAGAAGTTAATAATAATTGCATTCAACACATGTGAAAAAATATGAACCTAACTTTGAACCAAAATTTCCAAAATAACGAAAAAAATCTAAACGTAGTCTAATTTTCTCTTCTATTAAAATTTTTCTATCATTCCTTCATTTTTTACATCATAAATATATGATTTCTCCACAATTAAAATTGCACTGCATATTGTATTTTCAGGTAGAGTTTCATGAAATTCACATACTAATTTAATATTAGTTCCATCATTTATAACTACCAATTTTCTTTTTGACGCATTTATTAAAAACATTTGTCTGTGAATTATGAACTCATCTGGATTATAATACATATCTATGTTACCTTCAGTTATTCTTTTAAATGCACTATAAGCTTCATTTAATATTAAATAATGTTGTTCTGTAATGTTTAAAATGTATTTTTCATTAGGAAATACTTCATTTCTGCCATTCTTCAGGTATACATATTTACTTTTACAATTATCAAACTGGCTGCTATCCTTTTCCTGATTGTCATCTCTCCCTGTTTGAAACAGCACAGCTACGAACTCTGGCATGTCATATTGCAAAGATTGGAACTGATTAGTAAGATAAAATTCAAACAATTTACCCTCCACTGACTTCTGAATGCATTAGTATTAATAAAATTGAATCGAAATTTGAGGATTTTTCAAAATGTTGGCTTTGTATTTGAAAGCATAATTCGATTCATATTCAACTATAGGCATTCGCAACTCCATAGACTGGATCACACATCTCGCAGCTTCGGGGAAACTAGCCTCTTTAGCTGTTCCATCTGCATTTAAAGTTTGTATCTCATGATGGCATTATGATCATTGGGTGCTCTGCGAAATATGACACTCAAACCACCTTTATACATAATTTCTTTATAATCAGAGTAAAATACAAATAGCAATCTCATGGGGAACAGCACTGTATGACTTTTTGCTTGAATTTTTGTTCCAGCTTCGAACCCACCAATTTTATCACATGCACTCTCTGATTTGGACAGTTTTAATGTCCCCACTGTAGTGAATGTAATTCCAGGACAATCAATCACTGTACCATGCTTCCTGACTTCAATTTGAGAAAATAAAAGAGGGGATATTCTTCACCATTACTTTGTTTTACAATATCAAATTTTATATACAGATCAGATCAATGTGGATGATTAAATCCATCCCCCACCGTGATGTCATACTGTATCTCTTTAATGGGCTGATTCAAATTTGCAAATGTCCTCCTGTTTCGATTGAAGGACTGTAATTCATAACTCTCAATATTTTCCATCTTGGTATTTATTAATATTTTTTATATATTTATTTCTATTATCGCAGTGCTATTAGCACCAGCAAAATCGATGATTTCATATTTCTCATTCGTAATTGTTATTTCTATGTAATTAACTTTATTAATAGAAGCATGGAAATAGACTGGTGGGATTGGGGAATAGAAGACAGGTTCCATAAATTCCGAATTCGGTTAAAATGTAGCAATGATACCTATCTCCTTGAGACTGCCAATAGAATTTTCTTCTGCTTTGATAATCATACTTTGGGCAATGTTACAGTGAATATTCAATGTCTCAATAGCTAAGAATTTTGGTATAAATTTACCTATGCGCCTAATACCAGGTTCTTTATTTGCTATTGTTCTCAAATCCCAGAAGTTCTACCATGGTAGATAAGTCCACTGTTTCATTGGTAGTTACAATCTCTACTCTGTGTGTTACGGAATTTTGAGAAAGCAAGACAGTGGATGGAAGTTTAACTTTAAAGTAGATAAGTTATACTGTCCGGGAGGAATAATATTTATTTTATTCATTACCTACTAATATAGTATTGTTGTAGGTAGTTACATTCGGAATCAGATACATACTGTAGAATGCTCTCAGAACTATGGATTTTGGATAGATAATATCATTGTGAAGATGTAGTTTCAAAACCGAAGTCTCGCTGCAGAGATGAAGGATTCCGATATGTAATATATAATACAGCTCTTTGAAAATCCTTTTATTTGATGTTTGGTATTTTATTTAAAATTCTGAGCATCGTAATGCAAACATATAATTTGATCGAAATCTTGATTACGATCGTCGTTGTAATAAATTTTAACATGTTTCAAGTAACGAATTAATTCTGTAGTGGGTACCTCTCCGAAAGAATCGAAAATAAAAGCATTGTTATTTTGTTTACAATAGCATATCCAGTGAGTACCAACGTTTTCGGACTTGTCCAAATTCACCACGCCACAGTCTCGAGAGTGAGTACTACCTTTAGGGAGAGAATCAGACATGAAAACCCCCTGAAGTGTTTAATTTTAAATATTTTAACTAAAGATTCAATGTCTTGGTTGGTAAGAGCTTCTTCTTTTCTTTAATTTTCTGAGTGCTCTAGACTTCACACTTTTGCCTATTTTTTTCTCCATGGCAAGATTATGACGCTTTTGTTCTTCTAGTTCTGCCTTATTTTTTTTTCGAATCAATTACAGTTTTGGCTATAGCAGCACTACCACCAGCTAACTTCCCAACTGCCCCCAATGCAGCCAGGATAGCTGGAATGCTGAATATGAATCCTCCACTGTGTGTTTTCTTTCTTGTATTTTGCAATCGTTTTAATTGTGGCGTACTGAGTTATAATTCCATTCCATTAACTTTGGCTATATATTGCCTCTTCTTTCGTTGTTGTTTTTTTAGTTAAAATCGAAATAAGTTTTAATTTTTTAAGATCGTGATGTGGTATTTGGTACACAACACCTTTTCGTTTCATGTTGTTTTATTATTATTATTATTATTCAGGGTATTCATATTACAAACCCACCCTAATTTTTGTTTTGTATTCATAGCAATAATTGTACCTAATGCTGTTATTTTTTTCACCCAATGATGCATCTCTTCCAGTTTTTGATCAGCCACATGACGATCATTCAGATATTTGTGTGTGTTGAATGCAATATCATGTTCTTTACAAGCTGCATCCAGAGGATTAATACCCCTGTCACCTCTTTCTATTCGTTTCTCAAGTTTCGTACCAGGACCACAATATTGGTAACCAGGTACGTGTAACTCGAACGGATGTGTATTAATAATATCAATCACTAAACCTCGACCCTCTGATATATTCCAGAATTTAGGAGGTAAAGTATTTATAATTTTAATTAAGTATCCTATACCTTTAGGATATTTTACAATAAAATTAGATAATTTGTAACTAATCATGTTTACAATACCCATTTTCTCATTATGGAAATTATTGTTCCCAACATTTTACTCCCCTGCTATAACCAGCAACCTATCTATAAGTTTTGTCACATCGCTTACCCATACAAATTCCTTAGGTAGAGTATTGTATTGTTTTATACCATTACCGGTTTTTAGTTGATTCCAGATAGGTTTAATCAGATTTTTGTATTTATCCCAGCTGCTCGATTTCACACGCTTTTGGGTGGGACCGTTATTTTGGTACAAAGCATCAGAGAGTGTCAAGATTTCAGAGTAACTTTGATAATCATGTTCTGTATTTTTTTGTTTTTTTTTGTTTTTTGGTAATGAGCTCCCATAGCCCTACGGTACCAGGATATCTGGACTAGCTGTTTTTCCCACCCAAATTAATTTTTAAGTTATGCCCTTCGAATGTAACTTCAGACTTGCCAATTTTCCATACTACGCCTTCATTTCCCTCCATAGTTGGATACAAACCAAATACTTCATATTTTTAGAATTTTCCAGTACTCAAGAAATCCCTTGCCAGGGGACCCAACTCGATTTTCTCTGATTCCTCTATAGCTGCTTTAGCAGGCGGTTCCTTAAGTACCAGAGGAGTCTGGATGCTGGATAGTGGCGTAGGATTGAAATCTGAATATTTTATAGCAGCAGTAAGAGGTACCAATTCATTGATGAGGTTTTTACTTTGTTCTGTCACACTCTTAATCTCTTTACCAAGACCACTGATTTCATCGACAGTAGGTTGGTCTTGACGCTTGTGTTGTTCGTAAAAACCTCGATTATCTCGATTTCCAACCTTTGAGACGTTTGGACAAATATTCTCGTAATTTCGAATTATCTTCAATTTTATGTTTCGTCATATTTATTTTTTTGATTAATGGTTATTTTATATCGTTTCAACGTTTAAAATGTCGTTGATTTTATTTCTAAACTTACCATTGTTAGGTTTACGAGTCATGTCGATGGTGACAAATCCAAAATCGTCGCTGTTCCAACAAGATGAACATAATTTTGAAAATTGGTTGTAATTTAAGTCTCCTCCCACATAATCATCGTATACATGTTTCAAATTAGTATGATCTTGATGAAACCAACAGATTAAGTTTGTATTATCTCGTACTAATGTTTTGGGAATTTTGGAATAAGTTTGAGCTAAATAAAAACAGTCTATTTCTTTGTGACGACCCTGTGTATAAAATATTCTAATTTAATTCTTATTTTCAAGAATAACAGAATCGAATACCATAACTGAATTTTTCAAACATTGGTATAAAGGTTTTAATGTTGATGCAAATGTAGCTATGCCCAGTCTCTCGTACAACTTCATGAGTTGTTAGTACTTCCGTTGTTCTAAACTCTTTGAGAATTCATACAAGTGTCTATTTTTTCAATCTAGTCAATTGGGAGCAAGCAAGAAATTATCAACCAGCAAAATGGTTTTACCACAACTTGATGGACCTGCAATGTTGCATCTTTACAACTCTCCATTTTTTTTATTAGTCTCCACCACATCTGGTAAACGCTATACCACATTCCATGCTGGTGTCAAAGCATCACCTGTTTTGCGTCTATCCAACTTTTGTCTGTCAGACCTAACCATTTCATATACAATTTATTATTTTTCTTCTTCGTCATTGCCTTGTAATCAAGGGGTCCCGGGTTCGATACCTGGTGGAGGCACAAGTGGTTCCAATCCCACTTTAAACTGTAGGACCAGTCCCGATTAGCCTTACTGTGCATAAAGTGGGTCAAAGACACCAACCAACTCATTATTTTTCTTCTTCAATATTTTCTCGATTAGATATGTATCTCTATAGTTTGTTTTTCTAAGTTCCTATTCATAGAATTTCCCTTTCAATATTTTGTTATGATTATCTTTTATGATATATGTATTTCTATTCCCTGGTTAAACTTGAACCACTGAGAATTACTCCCTACTCCAATTCTTAGTAAAACCCTTCTCGAATAACTGTTTATATTTACTGACCCTTACCTGATCCTATATTTTAAACTTTGGCTTATTGGTAGTATATTTATATGTTTTACAATAAACAGTACAATTCAATCGTTGCTCATCAGATTTGGTTATTTCAGCAGGTTTCATGTGAATAGTACTGTGTACTGTATTGTTTTAATTATGAACGAGCTCGGGTAAAATTTGCACAACTTATAGTTGCCCTGTACAGTGAATTATCTCCACATGAGACTTTTTGATGTTCTGTTCAATCGTTCCACTATACTAGGTTTCAGATCACTCAATGTAGAATAATATTTAATATCATGTTGTTGCATTAACTTAGCAAATGTACATTTGTAAAATTCTTTCCCTCTATCTGTCTGTAAATATTTTGGTATCCTTTCCTCACTAAATATCGACTTAAAAACTTCGGTAACACAAGTACCAGTCTTGGATTTTATGGAACAGCCCATGCATATTTGCTAAAAGTATCAATTACTGTAAGCATATATTTGTAACCATGATTTATCTTATCCAAATTTTTAAAGTCCCCCTTGGAGGGGGCCATCTCAATCAGATCAGCCTGGAAGAATTCATTTATATATTTTATTACTACACTTAATCGCTTGTAACTGCGACGGGCTGTTTGTTAAATTCGTAAAGTATATCTGGTCTTGACTTCGAGTTCGAAGTGTGAATATCGCATAAAATGGATTGTCCTCAGGGTATAACCGATTTATGTCAAATACTAGCTTGTCACCAATTTCAATATCAAAAACTGATAATTGTTGGTCGTCATGCACTTTATATTTATTGGTAGACTAATCCCAGTATGCAATAGGTATTTGAACTGCCTTGATTATACCATCTTTTCGCACTATAGTAAACTGAGGAACTTCAAAATGTTTTCCATGTTTTAGAAAACTAAACTTTAGAAATCGTAAACTACCATCAACAAAAAATTCATGTACTTAAGTGTACGGATATAATTTGTAAACATTGACAGCATTGACGTGCCCTCGAGCATTTGGAACACTTCGTAACATAACAATTTCAATTGAATAAAATTGACGAGTATCTACGTCATCTAGTCTCCTCAATACTAGTTCCAAATGTTCGTTGATAGTACGAACCAACTCATCGTAGCTAGGTTTGATTTTTACATCAACATACAGTTGTTTTTATTCCTCGTTGAGATCGTGAAGTTGAGTAGAAAAACCTGATAAAGCAGATTCTTGACTTGCTTCAAGAGTGGTAATTTGTAACGTAATATTAGAAATAATCTTTTGTAAATTATCTACAAGTTTCAATTTAGAACTCTGAGTAGCAAGATCGTGTACTTGACTTCTGATTTCTGTAAATAATGCATGTAGTTCGTTAATGATTTGATTGTTGGGGAGACTAGCAACAGTTTCTCTGATTTGCGCAATTTCTGCTTGAATGATTTTGTTATACTCAGATTTTAAAATTCGATGTACTTCTCTCCTCATAGCTGATTTCCTGAGAAGTAGGCAAAACAGCTACAGAATTCTGAAGTGTGGTAAGTGTTAATTTTATAGCATCGAGTTCTGTTGCATCAGCGGCATTTTTCAAAATTAATTGCAGTTGCGTTATGTCATCCTGCTTACGTGTAGACTGTTGCAGTGTCTATAATGTACTCTGAATGTCGTCAATAAGGAGATTGAAGTGCGTTAATTCTGATTCAGTATTCAAGCTTTCAAGCATAGTAACTTGCTGTTGAACTATAGCTAGAATATCAGTAATGCAAGGCAGTTTCGATTCCAGAGTTTCCTGTACACTTGTTAGCTCATTTCTCATAGTTGCCATAGTATCTTCTATGTGAGCTATGGTACCTTGTATGTTCCCGAAATCTTCATAAGTTTCCAACTGTAATTTGATGCTAGGAAAGCTCCGAGCAATAGAATTTAATTCAGGATATGAAGGTAAATTTTTAATAAAATCTTAGAATGCCTGAAGTTTCGATTGAACTTCTGCTATAGCTGTATGCAGTTCATCTGTCTGTAATTTAGATGTCATAGTTTTCAATGTTGGAACTTCGAAAGATTGAAATTGTTCTTGCAATTTAGCATTACTAGCATTTACCTGCTCATATTCTTCTTGAGTTTTGATATTCTGGATGATGGTTTGCAGTTCGGTACGAATACTATTTGTCTGTTCATTTAATTGCTGTTTCAGTTGTTCGGTATTCGTTCTCTGCATTTGTCTACATTTATCAAGTTCTTTTTTCAAGTTGGCAATATTTTCTTCTAAGTTTTGAAGATTATCTATTGAAGCTAAATTAGTATATTTCTAAAGCAAAGATTTAAGTTCTCCATCAATTTTTACTATACGATCAATCAGTTGAGTTTGAAGATTTGTAATCTCTCCTTGAATATTTAGATTAGCAAATTCTGTAATATGAGTAAATCTGATTTCAGTTTCTTTACACGTTCATCTAAACTAGCAATCTTGCTTGAATTATCTGTTATCTGCTGACGCCTTCTATTCCCCAATATATCCATGTTTTTTTATAGTTTTTTTAGGTATTTTATATATTAATAAGAGGATAGATTACATCATAAGACGTATCAGGAAGTAATGTATTATGTTTAATTCTATACAAATTTCGACCTATGTGCAAAACTGCCGCATTCAGTGGAGAATCATTTATTTTAATTTTCCCACTAACAGGTAACTTATATGATGATAAGTTATTATTAAATGCAAATAAGTGCTTTCCATTATTAAGTGGGTGTGCGTGGGTGGGTGGGCGTGGGTGGGCGTGGGTTTGCGTAGGTGTATGTGGGTGTAGGTGTTACGTACTTTAACTCGTAAGAAATTATGTCACTCGTACGAAGTGTGAGGTGAAAAAGCACAGATTTGCAATAGTTTAAACTAAACAAAAACATCGTCAAAATAGGTTTTCCACTGTGCTTAAATTAATAAAAATAATAGGCCTCGTACCAAGTCTTGGTTTGAAGAAACCCAGTTATACTAATGATGTGGAATTAGTGAAAGGGAAGAAAACACTACGTGTGAACTTTACTCGCATAAAACGATACTGGCTACAAACAGGTCTTCTCCAGTAGAGAGAGTTCGTATATGCACCGATGGTAATCGGGATACCGATTACAAAAACAGATATGGATTTAGTAGTATATATATATATATATATATATATATATATATATATATATATATATATATATAAGTTTAGATTCGAACTTGGAGCTTTTGATTACAAGGCAAATAGTTCCTACTCTTTATCGCATCAAGGAGAGATCTATTACACAGGGTATTATATATTTGTTATTTCGTTTAGTGGAAACAACGGTATCACCTGGTTCCAAAATATTGTCCCACTCTTCTCTGTCTACATTGGGTATTTCAAGGGCTATTGCCACACATGAGAAGAAAGAAGGAATTGGCGATGTCAATCGTCTAGACATGCAAATCGCCTCCTGACACCTTCCTTGTACCATACCGGTAGGCTCTATTCCTAGGCTCCCTATATTATCTATCAACCGAGTTTTGGTCCGCTTCTTATCTTATCTCGGTAGGAACGGCTAAATCAAGTCAATTACCCTAATTATCTAACCTTATTAAACTTCCAGAATAATATAAAATGAAATTGTTTCCTTCCATTTGTGCCTTATTCATATATATAGCCAAATGCATATATGTGCATATACAATGCCACATGCATTACATGTGGTAGTATTAACAATAAATGATTGTTTTTTTTATTTCACTTGCTTGTTAAAATACTTCTTAGGAAGGTAGGAAAACAGTTCTCTTTTGTGCGTGCAGTTTCTGCCTATTGCGTATATACGCTTCGCCTTAAAAAAAAGCACAAGAGCACGACAGTTGGCTAGTCATCAAACTTCCGCTATTTCTTTTCTCTACCCGTTATTGTTATAATTGCCTTCACTACAACGCTATTTTTTGCAATATTATATAACACCTGGTTCTCTTTTCAAGGATGTTTGTCTATGTCTAAACGTTACCTGGGAAAAATTGTCATCGAAGGATGTGGACTTAGTAATTACTCCTGCTACGCCCCAATTGCAGTCCATCGTTCAAGGAATAGCTTCATATCTAAACATTTCTCCATCGCGAGGTCTTGAACCAGTTAAGATAGAACAAATATCTTACAGTGTTGTTTCGAACTCAGTCGGCCGACCGGGGTGTAAGGGGTGACCTTCCACGTAGGCGCCCAAGAGTCAACCTCACTTCCACGTAGTGCACCCTGGACTAAAGACTAACGAGGCTCTGGCGACTGGCACTATGGCCAGTATAATTTTGTGTGTGTTGTCCTGTTTGTTGTCCTTGTGTGTGCTGAGTGCCCGTTTACGGCCTCAGCTTTTAACAGAAGTCAGAACATTTGAACATTTTTAGTTATGCAACGCTAAAGTTGTTATTTGTAATGATAAGGGGCTGGCCCCTGTATAATGTGACGGGAGCAAAATAGCCTAAGTGCTGACGCTCCCAAAATTTTAAAATCAAAATCAAATCAGTCGGCCGACCAATTCTTTACGGATTGCAATGAAATTGCCATTAATTTATACGTATTCATATGAAAGCTGGTATTTGTAGGAATGTTCCACTTAACATTGGTGATAAAAATAACAAAGAAGTATTGCAACTTTTTCAGCAGTTCGATACTCTGGTACAGAGTCGCCTACGGAACTTTCCCCTTGAGATAACTGTCGCCCTAGGAAATTACCTAGACTTTCATACAAGTAAATATATATATATAATGCATTTTAACAACAGCTTGTTAATATACAAAAAAATGTTATTACGTAATACAAAGAAATCGTCGTCTAAGTTTAGTTGTACTGGTAGTATACATTATTTTTTTACCTATAGTTAAAATAACATAATTGTTTGTACACAAGGTTAACCAGGTTATAAGTTTTTTTCAGTTAGTGATGCAGCAAGGCAAATAATGTTGACCAATGGTTATTTCGACTGAGCACGGAAATTTTCCATGTGTAAGCAAGTAGTTTTTTCTCGAGTTATTGTTATTTTTAAAGTTTGTAAACACTTGCACAGTTCAAGTTGAGAGACAGGAGCCTTTCTTGAGGATTCTTTATGAAGGATTCAACTATTCGTTAATAGGTGTTACGAACTTTATCAATTGGAATTTCACTTCGATCGATTGTGAGTTCAACGTTTCCTTGCAAATATTGGATTTATATGCATACTAATATGAGTTTTGTTACCGTTCCCATTCACATTGGCGAGAGCATTCAAGACTATATTTCTAGCATTTCGACTGTTCTTGCACATAACTTTCCTGATGACATGTTCATCTCTGATGATTCGATGGATGATATACCAATTCTTGTATGTGACTTTGAATTTGAACGGGGCATACTTCCCCAGGTTCCGAACTTAACCTTTTATTTACATTCACCAACCATGGTGTATATTCAAGACTCATTTATGTCCTCATTCCATGATGAGGATATTGAATATTTATAATATAAGGGGCTAACCATTTGCTTTAACTGAATTTCAATCCATTGAGTACTTTTGTCAGTATTAAAAATTGGTTCAGATAATATTGCAGGAGCTGATAATGCACAACACACTTTTTTAATATTTTCAAAAGTGAGCATCAATTTTATTTCCTCAGTATTTGGAAGATGTGGGGAAACGGGTGCCATGGCAAAGGAGTTATGCTTATCGTGTAGATCAGATGCATACTCCAGGTCGACATCCAGCAAACAGCCCTGTGTATGATCTTCGGAACAGGTGAAGAATTATTTTCTTTCGAGTTCTTCGGCAGTCATCCATTCGTAATCGCCAATTGGAAGTGCTTGTGCCATGACATACCTATAAAGATTATTCATAACAATGTAATACATGTATTTGGAAGGTCAGCTACCATCGTAATTTGGTACGTAAGAATTGTTCACTTTTACATATGAAAGAGGATATTGAACAATTCAACCGCGTTTTCCAATTTCGAAAAAACGTGAACTGTTCATTTTCAGTCAAAAATTTAATTTCGCCAATTCTCTCACTATGGTGGGTTTCCACCGGTCCTATAACCAGGCCGAAAACCCAGAGACTCAACACAGGCGGAATCGAGCACATGCCGTTTCGCAGTCAGAGCATTACTCTGAACGTGAGGCTGTCGGTGAAACTAAGGGACAGTGCGTTTCGTAAATTCAAGAGAACAGGAACTGAATCTACATGCAAGGAATATAAGGAACTAAGAAATTTTACGACATTTGTTATGCGACAAGAAATAAATTGTTACTTTGAACATCACATCAATAAAATACCAAGACAAGCAAAGTATTTTAGAAGCAGCTCAAATCTGTACCCATTGGTTCAAATAAAGATGTTTTGCTCTCCACGTTCGACAATGCAAACGAGATAAATGAGCATTTTATTAGTTCAATGTATAGTCTAAATGTCGACCAATGTCTAGTATCTCAAGAATGTTCAACATTTAGTAACTGAGTTTAATAACACATTTCCTGAATTTGAATTTAAAAAAGTGGATGATTGCATTGTCAGAGTACGTTAGTGTGAAATCAAGTCTACTGTAGTTGATGGAATATCAACTACAATGCATAAATACATTTTGAAGCTTTCCTGGCCTTGAACATTTGCACAGGTTTTCTTGGGCAATCAGCCAGGTGATTTCCGGATAGGCTTCCGCAGAGATTTCCACCACACAAAGGAAACGCCGCTGTTATACTTCACTCCACAGAGTACGACAGTAAAAACACCGATGGCGCATATCGACCTTTACTCCGAGACCGCACAGCTATACCCTGAAGATGAGAGTGACGTAAGCTCTCGAAAGCTCGGAAACCTATCCGGAAATCACCTGGCTGATTGCCCAAGAAAACCTGTGCAAATGTTCAAGTTGTTACTCCATTTCAAATTGTCCATTATCACACATATTATTAACGTTTCGCTCGAGTAATCACTATTTCTCAGGAAATGGGCAGAAGCGTGTATAACACCATTCCCTAAGACGACTCGAGCAAATAATACAAACGATCTTCCACCTATTAGTTTTCTTCCTGTATGTCCAAAACACCTAGAAAAATATATCTATATACAGACATTTAGCTTCATTGCGCAAAACCAATATTCCTCCACCAACACAGTCAGATTTCGACCGGCACACAGCACTGGCATGGCTTTGCTCAAAGTTGCAATGACGGCCTCCAGGATACGGATAAGAAATTGCTCACTGCACTAATGTTATTGGACCTGTCTACAGAATTTGATACGGTACAACATAGAGTATTGCTCAGAAAACTGAAATATTACAATTTTTAACTGTCTACCATTAACTGGTATTTTTCACATCCAGGGAACCGAAATCAATGTCTCAAACTGCCTCTTACTTTATTATCTAATACATTATAAATAAAACAAAAGTGTTGTTTTGGTGCCATCCTTTGTAAATATCCCCCCTTTATATGCATTTAGCCTCAGTCGTATCATATTACGACGATTCTTTTATGGATTTTATAGCGTTCGATATGTTCCAGTACAATTTTCACCGCAACTCGGTTTTTCCAACCTCATCCTTTGTAGGATTCTTTTGTGGATTTTATAGCGTTCGATGATGTTCCAGTACAATTTTCACCGCAACTCGGTTTTTCCAACCTCATCCTTTGTAGGTATGCAACGATCGTATAACGTAGGTATGCAACGTGATATAACTTAACCTACTCATTTTTTTACGACCTTTTACGGACTAAGTAAACCTGCACCTGTTGTATTTTGATTACGTTTTTTTTCTTACGTTCGTTCGTTAAATAAGGTAACCTATAATATTTATTTTACGATCGTTCACGAGTAGTTGGAAACGTTATGAGCTTTGACCTGCTTGTGTAGTAGGTGAAACGGTAGGAGCTGGACGCATCCTTTGACCTACTTTTGCAGTAGTATAAAAAGTTACGTTCAAAGTAATTATAACTAAGAATTTCATCATAAGTAAGATGGGCCCTCAGAGTAATCTTCTACGTGTACATTTTTGCTTTTTCACGTTATGTTCGAACCTCAAGGGTCCTCGGAGTAACGTTTTACGATGTATTTTTTATTATTATTCTTCACGTTACTTTCGAACCTCAGGGGTCCTCGGAGTAACCTTCTACGATGTATTTTTTTTATTATTTTTCACGTTATGTTCGAACCTCGATGGTCCCTGGGAGTAATCTTCTACGATGTACTCCTTTTTTATTGTTCACGTTACGTTCGAACCTCTGAGAAATCATAAAAGTTATGGTGGACCAAAAAATAATAATTACGTACGCGTACTCCATTTCTTCTTGAGGAGCTAAAACTTCATGTATTGAAAGTTTTGGCCATCTCAACAAAATCTCTCAACTTTTTCTTATCCTGGATGCTCTTCGTCAAATTCTTTACTTTCATGTCTTTCAGATCTTGAATTATTTCATCTTTCCATCGTTTCTTTGGCCTGCCTACGGCTCGTGTCCCAAGTGGTTTCCATTTATATATGGACGAGTTAGAGTTACAAAGGCGTAAGTCATTTTGTTAAAAATAAAAAAGCAGTCTGACTCACATCATTTTGCTGATCAACACAATAGTTGTTTTCTTTATTACTAGACCTTAAACTCTCACCTGTTGACACGTGAATAAATCTCTGATTTAGTTCACGTTCTCTGTTAACAGATTAACTTATCTCGATCTTTTTTCTATGTCTAAGCGTTTTTTTTTAAAGCTTACACTACTGTAACTTTAAACCGTCCATATTTTTCTTACTAATCTTTCGTCACACATTCTATGTACGTGCCCAAACCATCTTAGTCTTTGTGATTTTATGAAATTTATGATATTTTCATTCCTGATTAACTTGTTGAGTTCTTCGTTTGTTTGTATTCTTCAATTTCCATCAGGTTCTTTCGAAGGTCAATACATTTTTCTTAAGATTTTCCTTTCGAATATTGAGAGTTTCTGTTTACAGGAGTCTTTGAGGGTCCAAGTTTCGCATGCATATGTGATTATGGGTATTATACTATAATAAAGTCTCAGTTTAGCAGATTTAGATATTAGTTTGCTCTTAAATAGAGCTAAGTTGGCGAAGTATGCTTTACTACCTAGCACAATTCTCTCTCTAATTTCTTCTTCAATTGTGTTGTCGCCATTTACAACTGATCCAAGATATTTGAAAGATCTCTCTTCGTTTATAATTAGGTTTTGTAATCTGATTTTGCCTTTTATACATCTGAGATATTTAATTTTCTTCATATTAGTTACGAGACCCATTTTCAAAGCTTCACGTTTTAGTTGTTCAAATGCTTCTATTACTGTCTATTTTTGTCCATGCTGTTATCAGGATATCATCGGCATATGCAATACATTGTTTTAATCTTGTTGATATGTTTCCTCTCAATTCCATCTGTTTCAATACTGAGTCTATCACTATACTAAACAGAGTTGCAGAAAAGAGATCACCTTGCTTGACTCCACATTCTACTTTGAATTCTTCACTCAGTTCCCTGTTTATTTTGACTCTTCCTATATTTTTGGTTAAGGTTAACATGATTAGTCTAATTAATTTACATGGTACTTCATATACTTTTATAGCATCTATTACTTTGTTCCTTTGTACTGAGTAAAATGCATGGGTAAAATCTATAAACAAGTTATAGAGTCCAATATTATATTCATGGCTCTTTTCAAAAATCTGTTTTACTTTAAATATATTATCTATAGTTGATCTGTTGGCTCGGAATCCCATTTGATATTCATCAAATTTGTATTCAGTGCTTTCCAATAGCCTTTTATTTAGTATTATAGTAAGTATTTTATATGCAATGTTTAGGAGTGTAATTGGCCTGTAATTATCACAATTTAATCTACATCTCTGATTGAAAATTGGGCACAATATACCTTCATTCCATTGAGTTGGTAACTTTTCGTAATTCCATACACTTAAAATCAGCTTGTGCAACTTCTGTTTCAATGTTCTCCCTCCATATTTAATTAATTCTTGAAGGATTCTGTCTGATCGCTTGAAGAGAATGACTAACGTGATTGAATGTTTCGAAGGTGACACTTCGCTGGTATTTTGAATAAAACGTTTCTCTCCAGCGACCACATCAAAAACCGTAAGATCTTCAATCTTGTGTATTTCATATACAGAATGAGTTTCATCCCAGAATGCTAAAGGGATATTTCTTGCCTTCTGGACTCCACGCTTGCTTATTAATGTCATTGTAGGGACTGCGATCTGTTTTCCATGAGCCCAATATGAGAATTCGTGTATTTGTATGATACCGTCGATTAAAAATCTATGATATGGCTTATGCGGACTTAATACGTACAAATTGTTATTCTTAACGAAACTGGAAGTTCTTTGCTGGTTCGGTATGCTATTGTTGTCGATGGCTTGCAAGGAAAACAATTTGACAATTTTAGTATCGAAAGTAACGAGATTACCTACTTTGAACGGGTCCCAGTTTATTTTCTATGGGTAACAATTGCTCGACGATATAATCCGTTATGGACGAAAATGACTAATTGATTTTTATTTCAACATTCAACTGTTTGTAGTTTTCGTTCAGTTCTTGCAACTTAAATCCAAAAGCGGCTAGCGTAGATTTCTGAGAAGCAGCATTGTTTGCCAGAACACCAACCTGTTCTCTGACGCTGACGACAATTTGCTGAAGATCATACAACAGATTCAATTTGGAACTTTTCGCGGTAAGATCGTTTATTATGTTTCTCAAATCGGTAAACCGAGTATGGAGATCGATCACAACCTGCGATGTCGGTAACGTGGACAGTTTGTCACCAAGCGAAGAAATTTTGTCCCGAATCTGTTCCGTATTCGTCACTTCCGTTTCTATCTGTTTCAGTATGCGTGCAATATTTCTTTTAACGGCGCGAAGTTCTTGCGATGTAGGAAGACCAGCTACCGTGATTTGAGTACTTTGATATTTTCAACGTCACTAGATTCGGACAATATCAACACCGCCGTTTTCAACTTCTGCAAATCTTCGTTCGAGGGAACGCTCGTCTGCAAAGTTCAGAGATCATGCTGTATGTTGTCGAAGACCTGATGAAAATGGTTAAGATTAGGTTCGACGTTCAAATTTTCCAAGTAATCAATCTTTTGCTGAACCGTAGATAACGTGTCTTGAATGCTGATTGTCTGATTTTGGAAGAACTCTATGAGAGCGTGGCTATTTTTAATTTCGTCGTTAATCAACTCCAAAAACGCCTGTAGCGTAGCGATCGTAGTTTGAATGTGTTCAAAATCTTGGTATACCTCTAACAGAAGCTTGATGTTTGCCACGCTCTTGCCGATAACTTGCAATTCGTCGAAGGAAGGTAAATTTGTCATGGTGCCTTCCAAAATCTGCAATTTACTCTTAATTTCTTCGAGAGTGTTACGAATATCTTCCGTTTGAAGATTCTCTTTGATGGAATCAAATCAATTTCGATCGTGAAAAATTCATCACGTAAGTTGGAGATGGCGTTATGTAACTGTTCGACGTCGAAAACATCTTTGATGTCGCCTATCAAGTTTTGAAATTTGGATAATTTTTTTTTCTAGATTGGAAGTTCGCTCTTCAAGTTCAAGTTTCAATTTTGTTTGAAGCTGCTGCAATTTGACCAAGTCGTTCTGAAGCGAACCGACGCTCAACTGTATATTTTGCTCGTTGCCGACCGACGGAACGTTAACATAATGTTTTAACAAAGATTTCAGTTAAGAATCTATTTTGAGAATTGGGTACAATCATTGAGACTAAAGATTTGCTATTTCCGACTCTAGACTGGTGTTGAGTGTATTTTGCAAACCTAACAGACCTCTCCTAAATTTTGAACCCTGACATCCAGCATAAGAATCTCGCTGGAATGATCAACGTTCTTCGTGTGTCCAAAAATACTATTAGGCATTATGGTTATTTATTTACTTATCATCGGATACGTGATCCTCAATTCCACCGACCTGTACGGGTTCTCCAAAAGTTTGGAACAACCGAAATACCTGCAACTCATTAATTTGTACGAATCTTTGAATCTGAAAAAAAAACCACTCGACAGCTGTCACGAAAATTCTGTCATGGTCTTCGGCGACGTAATTTTAGGAAATCCAAATGAAATTCCTAACTTTTTCACTCAAGGTCGTCACAGCAGAATGAATTCCTTTTACCTAGTTCAAACTTGTTCCAAAATTTCAAAGCAGTTACTACGCGACAAGGTTAATTTCATTTGTTTGTTTCGTTAAGATCATACCAATCTCAAGCACGTTTACGATGACTACGTGGGTGGCGATTTAAACTACAACGAATTTTCGAAATTCTGCTCTTCCTTTTGGAAGAGTGACGATTTCGAATTCGCTAGGATCGACATGACTCGAAAACCCAGCGACGGCAAGTACAGAAACAAAATCAACGACTTTGTGAATGATGCAAAGTCACACGACGTTTAATATAACAAAATATATAAAAAAATGACAAAACGAAACATCAATGAAAACTTGAAATTGCTCTCTTACCTTGCAAAACGATTCAAAGGTTGGAAATCCGAGAATCGCGGATTCTACGAAGGAAACAAGCGCGAAGGTCAACCCATCATCGACGCAATAAGTGGTCTCGCTAGGGAGATTAAAAATGTCAGGAAACACAACAAGGATCTCATCACGGAACTCGTACCTTTTGCTGCTCGAAATTACGAAGATTATCGTCCAACGCCTCTCTCTAGCATTCACACTCCTCTCAAACTCAGGCAACCGCCGAAACGTCAAGCCATAGGAAGCAGTTCATCATCTTCGGATAAGATCGAGTGTGGTCCTTTGGCGAGAGATTACCTGAGTACCGTGAAATTCGACAAGAATGCGGTGTTCGAATTGTATCTTGAGCATGGAAACCAACGAAGGAGTCATTTGGAAAATTGGAAAATTGAAAGTCACGTTCAAAGGAGACGACGTGAAAATTGATTTAGGGAGAAAACATAGTTGGTCCAGGTACCCAGGTACGTTTGGATTTTGGGAACGCATCACCAAAATATATGAGAAACTTTACACGAACGAAGATTATGAGAGTTACACGGACATTTTAATATTGTCGGATGCTTTGTACCAAATCAACGACGCCACTCAGAATAGTGTCAAATCCAGAAGCGGACAAGAATAGAGGAATCTCATGAAACCTATTTGGAAAATATAAAAAGTGGAAGCGGCGTCAAACTCTACAACACGTTACCAATGGAATTCGTGCGGGTTGACGACGTTAGGAAACTCGTGGATCAAAACAAGAAAGTAGGATTCGTGGACATGATCAGCACCATACTCTCCAACTTCATCGTGAAACTCCGTAAAGGAATAGGATACCTGATCAAAATAATCAACACTCTTCCACCGAAATTTTGGAACTTGGGAGAAAGCAAGGGACTCGTGAACGACATCATTAACAAATTACGGTTCGAAGTGCACATCCAGACCAGGTACCATACACCAGGCGGACCGGGTACCATACTCGAACAACGTTTAGAAAAATGAGACAGGAAAGTGAATCCCTTGGATTCAGCATGCAAAGGTCACGAAATCGCTTACAATGTACACATCGATCTAGATGCACGTCACGAAGCAGATAACAAATTGGAACATGCATCATTCTGGAGATTCATTAGCATGTACGCTTCTCTGGATGAACGGGTTCCAGCTTTGACACGGCCATCACCATGAACACGAAACGGAAATTGGGATAGGGTCTTTAAATAACACCCCGTAAAAAAATGACGCAACTTCAAATAACAGAATTTCCTATCGAATTGCTGTATAACATATTTACGATTAGTTCAATGAAGGTGACGGGAAAATTGACTTGATTAAAATAAAGCCGGAATTTTGTGCACCGTAAAACATAGTTTTCATGGACCACCTTCGGAAAATATGCGGCACGAAAAGATGGCAAGATCTCGACGTCATGCTTCAAGCTGCAGGAGAAAATTAGAACGACAGGTTCGACGAGCTTCACAAGGCGAGGCAAGGAAGGAAACAAATTACCAACGAATGGAACAAGTCCAACATGGAAACAGCTTGCATCATCGTGCAGCTCATCGCGTGGTCCCAAGCACGAACTTTCTTTTTCGACTCCCACGATATATAAATAACCGATTTTCAAAAGTAAAAAAAATGTTGTTTTTTTCAGAATATATATACGTATATAAATAAACGATTGTCAAGAAATAAAAAAAATTAAAAAAATATCACATGAAACGAGTGAGACGAGAAAAGAGTTCCCGGAATATATATATAAACAACCGATTGTCAAAAAATAAAAAAAATATGACGTGAAAAAATAAAAACCGAATATATACTCCCTTTGTCCCATAATTATAGTCCGGTATGCCAAAATGGTAGTACAGGAATTACAGGCGAAGAGGCCGATGGAAAGCACACGCATGAGGAGAGGAACAGTAGATCAGTCTTCAAGATTGTGAAGAGGAACATCGTGACCTTATCGCAACGAGAAACAAATACCGCCTAGACGATTCCCAAAAGGGGGCGTTGGGTTGAAACACATCGGTGTGGCACTGTATGCAAACCGGTCTAGCAAGGCACGCTTCACATCGTTAGTAGAGCACTCCTTCAGTGAGTACGTGTGAGAAGAACAAGCATGTACACACAAAACATGATAGGAAGCGGCAGGGGTTTAAAAAACCTCACGGACTGTGAACGACAGGTAGTGTACGAGTTTCTGTTGGAAACAGAACGGCTGGTGTAGTGAAGAAAGGTGCAATGAGAAGTGCGGCCAAGAAATTTCATATATATACGAGAACAGCACGTCGCATTTGCCAACAGGGGCGGCAATAGTTGAAAAATGGGGCCATTTGTGCTGCTGTTGCATCTCGGATGAAAGGCAAAGTCGGACCAAAGAAGAAGTTCCGAAGTTCAACATGATGATGGAGACAGTTCATGTGGATGAAAAATTGTGCCCAACGAACCAGACTCGCAGCGAACATGTAAAAGCAAATCGTTAGTTCCCAAGATCATGTTTCTGGCTGCCGTCGCCCGGCCTCGTTGGTATCCTGGTCGCAAACAGTAGTTTAATGGTAAGTTAGGGATTTGGCCGTTCGTCAGCAAGGAACCTGCCAAAAGGAACAGCAGTACAATGGTCAAAAAACCATTAATAATTACCAAAGATGTTTACCGGGACATGCTCATCAACAAGTTAATCCCAGCAATAGATCCACAATGGCCTCATGGACTTCGCGCAGGGAGATTCCAGGTGCCCGTTCAGCAGGACAATGCGCGTCCGCATATCATTCCAAATGACCGCGCCTTGATAGATGCTGCAGCGGCCATTGGAATCACTTTGGATCTCGTATGCCAACCGCCAAACAGTCCGGACATGAATGATTTAGATCTGGTACTTTCGGGCAATTCAGTCTCTCCGGCATCAGGCAGCTCCACAAACAATTGATGAGTTGATCGCCTACGTTGAAACATCTTTCTCTGATCAGACACACGACAAGCTCAACAACGTCTTTCTTACTTTGCAGTCCTGTCTCATTGAAATTATGCGCGTCCAAGGTGGGAACAACTACTGGATTCCCCATACGCAAAAAGCACACTTGAACCGCCGCAACGTCCTGCCACCTCACTTGGAGTGTCCTCGGAACATTTACGACGAGGCTACAGCAGCACTGCAGCACTCGTTGATGGGATGACAACCTTCCTGGACCAACAATATCTTTCGTCTTGATGTTTTATTTTGTCGAACTTCTTGGTCACTTTGTATTGATCCTGGATTGAGAACTTTTGATTCATGTTCTCTTGGATACTTGATCGGTCAATTTGTACTGATCCTTGAGTAATAGAGTTGTATGTCTCATTCCCGTGTTTCATTGTCTTCTTCACCAAGAAACAACGATGAAAGAAATTTTCTTGATTATCCAAAGGTCACGGAAATGAATTGTTGCTCAGCACTCCTCAAGTGAAAAGATTGCAGCGTTCAAGGAAAAAGACACCCACGGTATCCATTCCAACAATTTTAGCGGCTTTGGAAGCCGTGTAAAGTTTTGACAGGTGGTAGCGCCCCACAGCAAAAACAGTAATCGACTCGAAAAAAAAAAGGCTGAATTAAAAGAACAGAAAGATCACAACCTGTAAATGGAGAAGAATGGTAAAGGCGTCTTAAGCAAGTTTAAAAAGAAGAAGAACCGCTAAGTAACCGTGACATTGAACCTCTGATCGAACCCTTGGGAATTAAACACTTCAAAGGAGTTTTCATGTCAGATTATTTTCCCTCCGCCGTAAGATAAAAGAAAGTGGAGTCGTCAACTTGGACAATTACGAAAATCCAGGAACGAATTTCTTATGTTATCTCAAAAATTCAAACAATAACGCTTTTGTTTTCGATTCTTTCGGAGGTGTTCCACCATCGGGTATAGTAAAATATCTCAAAGCTTCCAACGTATACTACAACGACGGGAGAATCCAAAGTTTTGAGGAAGTGAACTGTGGTCATCTTTGCGTTTCCATGCTCGCCGTTCTGTCTCGAATAAATAACCCATCAATTAGAGATTTCCAGAAAGTATTGTGTGGAACCTGAAACATCATGGGAGTGTTCCATCTCACAAGCATAACTTTGGTTTTGAAACTCACGTTGCACGAAGACGTCGTCTATCCTAAATCCATAGTCCTTCGTGCATTCTATAGCATATACCTCATATCAAACGTGACCGAACGCAACAACACCATCAAGGTCGGAAACGAGAAAATCAACATCATGCCGAGACAATACAATTTGTCCACCTTGCAAGCCGAATTTCCAAGAGCAGTCCTTCTCTCTCAAAATTCCATGACTCACACAGTTGAGTTGGTGTCCGTAATGGAAACCGTGAATCTGGTACGATCGGAAAACTTTTGGGTTTTGAGAACAACACAAAACTCGAACCTGGAATCAAGCATTTCGGTTCAAACATTCAAACATTCCTTGCCATCGAGACTGAACGTTCACTGCAACGTGGCGGAAGGCAAGATCACAAAAGATGACAATATCGGCAGTCACAAGCAAACGAGAATCATCGCGAGTTTCAAACCAAATTCGGAATTCATGGAACCGACCACCTTCACGCCCTCGTATCCGATCTACTTTCCGGTATCGAACAGACCAGATTCAATTGGTGGTGACAAACGAAAAAGGTGAGGTTGTGGATTTCGCAGGAGCAACGTCAACGGCCATCGTCAAGATCAACATATAAATAACTACAATCGTAAAAAAAATGTAGCAAATCGAAAGTTACGAATTGCAAACTTTCCCTCCCAACCTTCGCGCGTTCGCCAATCTCAACGAACCGAACCGGAAAAACGAGTTAGATTGTAGACGTAGGGGACGGATTCGTTCATCCTTACAGATCTGATCTTTCAAACACTATACCCGAAGCATCAAAATGCATCATCCGAAACATGGAGTTGAGAATTCCTGTGGTGGGATACGAAACCAAGCACGCCCTCAAGTACAAAGCTGATATCGGGCAACCATTACGAATTCGACGTCACGACGCAGTTCAACAACATACAGTTCGACATGCCTGATTTCGTTGTAGTTCTCTTCCAAACCGTGAGGGACAACTACCAGCAAAAATATTCCAGAAAATTTGACAACTTCAAGATGAAGAACGCATACCTCAAGAACGGCAGGAACGAAGTTTCCCCGCCCGAAAATGACAACCTAGACATAGCACAAGATGATTTTCTCAAATTATACGAAGCTAACTATGTTTACAAAAGAGTAACCGAGGGAAACGTAGACGTATACTACACTCCAAGCGAATTCAAGGCGCACAGACCCAGGTTCGTCATCAACTCGTCGAAAAGAAAACAAGTGGTGGTCAACGATCCCACCAACATCAAGTTAATGTGCAAATTTCACAATCCAATCCCCGACCACACCCTATGCAGCGTCATCCTGGTGGCAGAGAAATCTTTCCCCCAAGACTTGAAGAACGAACGAGTCACTGAACAGTTTTAAAAACTAACGCAAGTAAAAAAGTTTCTTTCATATCATTTCTAGAAAGAAAATTGCACAAAAAATTCAAAATACTAAATTACAAAAATAATAATATCACGAGCGTATCTCGGACCCACCCCCTCCTCCTGTCGAAAAATATGATTTTTTTCCATGTCCCCCGATGCATTGAAAAACCTAAAATTGCGAAAACACACACCCACACGGGGAGATGTCAATCATGTGTTGAGTACGCGTACATTTTTTTTTATTTTGGCTACCAAAACTTTTATGATTGCTCACAGGTTCGAACTTAACGAAAAAAAAAGAAGAACATCGTAGAAGGTTACTCAGAGGACCCTCGAGGTTCGAACGTAACGTGAAACATCAGAAAGAGTAGAGCGTAGAAGATGACTCTTATGGCCTTTCTTACTTATGATGAAATTCTTACTTATTATTTAGTTTGAACGTAACTTTTTATACTACTGCAAAGTAGGTCAAAGGATACGTCCTGCTCCTACCGTTTCACGTACTTAACGAAAAAAAGAAGAACATCGTAGAAGGTTACTCAGAGGACCCTTGAGGTTCGAACGTAACGTGAAACATCAAAAAGAGTACATGGTAGAAGATGACTGTTATGGCCTTTCTTACTTATGATGAAATTCTTACTTATTATTTACTTTGAACGTAACTTTTTATACTACTGCAAAGTAGGTCAAAGGATACGTCCAGCTCCTACCGTTTCACCTACTTAACGAAAAAAAGAAGAACATCGTAGAAGGTTACTCAGAGGACCCTCGAGGTTCGAACGTAACGTGAAACATCAAAAAGAGTACAGCGTAGAAGATGACTCTGATGGCCTTTCTTACTTATGATGAAATTCTTACTTATTATTTAGTTTGAACGTAACTTTTTATACTACTGCAAAGTAGGTCAAAGGATACGTCCTGCTCCTAAAGTTTCACCTAATTAACGAAAAAAAAGAAGAACATCGTAGAAGGTTACTCAGAGGACCCTCGAAGTTCGAACGTAACGTGAAACATCAAAAAGAGTACATGGTAGAAGATTACTCTGATGGCCTTTCTTACTGATGATGAAATTCTTACTTATTATTTAGTTTGAACGTAACTTTTTATACTACTGCACAGTAGGTCAAAGGATGCGTCCAGCTCTTACCGTTTCACCTACTACACAAAGTAGATCAAAGCTCATACCGTTTCTAACCACACTTAAAACGATTGTAAAAAAATGTTAAAGGTTAAGTTATATCACGTACGATCGTAAGAAAAATATTATAAGTTAAGTCATATCACGTACGATCGTAAGGGAAAAAATACGTAACCAGAAAAATAACACTTGCAAGTTAACTTAGCCCGTAAAAGGTTGTAAAACATGAATAGGTTATGTTATATCATGTAAGATTGTTGCAGACCTAGAAAGGATGAGGTAGGAAAAACCGAGCTGCGGTGAAAATTGTACTGGAACGTCATCGAACGCTATAAAATCCATACAAAATCGTTATTATATTATACGACTGAGGTTATGCATAGAAATAGGGGATACTTACAAAGGATGGCTCAAAAAACACACTTTTTTACTACTTTTATCGTATTTGATCTGGTGTTCCACAAGTATCTGTACTTCGTCCCCTGTTGTTTACGATTTATATTACAGATCTACCCTCAGTTGTCTAATACTGTAACTTGCATTCTAATACTAATGACAACCAACTAACTAAATCATAGCATCCAACAGAAATTGCCATATATACTGAATACATAAGAAATTATTTGGGCGCAAAAAAGTATGTTGTGAGGCAAACGGCCTAAAAATCAATGTAATAAATCATGTTACACAATTATTGCAACTCGAAATTCTATTGGCACGGTCGAGCTCACCAATACAAAAATTAAAATTAATGATGCCATCATACATAGAGCTCAAGTGGTTTAAAGTCTTAATCAAAATCCAAATTACAAGAATATCCTGAATATATACCGTAGGCGACTACCGCATACATATCGCCATACACACAAAATTATTACATCTGGAAAGCCGACGTATATGACAGACGTGTTGATCCTTCACACCAGTGTGCATAGCCACCACACAAGGAAGAAATCCAAATTTAACCTTTCACATTGCAACACACATACATGTCAGTCGTCGTTTTCATATCTAGCTGCAAAGATACGAATATCCTACCGAAGAGCATGTTGAGTGTATCTAATATAGAATGTTTCCGAAATGATGTGAAGAAACTTTGGATCAAAAGAACAGAGATTGTGTTCAATTACTCTGATGTAGCGTAACTTGTTCGTTTATGTTACGTGTTTTGTCGTTATCTTCTTTTTCATTATAATTTTACTATAATTTTTATGTTGTCTTTTCAGCATTTCTTGTATTACTTTATTCACGTAACATTCATAATAGTAATTTGATCAATAGCAGCATTCTGTAGCTAAATCGTGCATTTTAATTTGTACAGTATTAATAATTATTACTGTAAACACATTTAAGAAATGTGAACTTAAATGCACTCCATGAAAAGGGTTAGGTAGGAGAACAGCCTCAAGCTGAACCTCACCCAGCCAAATAAAGAAATAAAGAATATAGGTGTAAACAAATTATTCTATAAGTAAATCTACAAATATTACTTCAGTCGCCTTCGAGTTGTTTGGAAATTGTGAAAATCGCATTTTTGGTGATTCCGGAAAAGAAGACGGATTTTTTTTTTCACTTATATTTCTTCCAATCAATCCCATACTTACTGAAGGCGGAATAATAACTGAAGTAGAGTGAGATGGAGAGGGAAGCATTCTTATATACACAATGCATTTACTATTTTGCTTGACATAGCAGATAACATGACTAAATTTTGAAATTTCTTTGCGGAAGGGTAATGTCGTCATCTAGCAATGAAGTGAGCAATTATGGATTCAGTGCCCTGTGGAGATACATAGTGTTAGAGATCCCACATTGATGTCTAGTTCCAGTCCCGATTATCCTGACTATACACAAATCTGACTTAAAACAAACTTCGATTATTTAAATTTCGTGAACAACGTATTGTATTATTTTGGATAATAACCTAAATTTTCAGTTTTAATTCGTCTTTATTTCCAGATTTTCAAGCAACGTTTTATATTCTGATCTGCTTTGTGGCTTCTTGTACAAGCTCAAAAGGCAACTTCTATTGTTGTTTCTCTAAGGTACTGTGTCTCTAAATAGTTTTAGGGAAACAACATTTTACGGTAGGCAACCCAAATTACACAAGACGTTGGTGGGTTGCGTGTAGAAACAGGTTCAATTTCAGGGTTGTCACATGCACAATAGATATTTATGAAATACGGGAAAGAAGTAAAACTAAGTATTATTGTATGAAACAATAAAAACATATCCATATTACATTTGTAGTAATGAGAAATACTGAAAGAAAGATAATCAATTTTCTAGTATTTCATCGCCGATGAGTCCACACAAAAGAAAAAAGAGAGAGGAAACGAAAGGGAAACAACACACAAGTAGTGTATTTTAGCCGTTTCAACGCAACACTTGGTACGAGCCCTCTTTTTTTATGGATTTAACCTGAGTGGTAGCATATTTTGACGATTGTTTTGTTGATTTTATAGCGTTTGACGACTTTTCAGTGCAATTTTCACCGCATCTAATTTTTTCCCCACTCACACTTGGTACGAATGCCACGATCTTACGTGATATAACTTAACCTATCCTTTTTTTTCTTACATTTTTTTTTACGATCTTCAGTGATATAACTTAACCTATCATTTTTTTTATTTACGCACCGACATTGGACTCCGTTTGTTTTAATATTTCAGTCGAGAAAAATAGAGAACATGAAGACGATACCTGAGGAAATAGTTCTAGTGTTTGCTACTAGATGTCGCCACCGGCGATGTGGACGCAGTGTTGCCACACTATGAGGGCCTTCCCAATGGGCAAAATTTCCCTTTTTGGACCATTTTTTCCCTTCACCTAAGCAAATGACATAATAGAATAATAATTAGTTGTGGTAGTAAAAGCATCATTATTAGCGGTGGTGAAGTTGCGGTATTGTGGTATTTTAATCGAAATTTCCTTTTTCCCTTTTGGCTAAAAATCTCGGTCCGAATTTCTCTTCATGTGGCAACACTGCGTGGATGCATAAAAGAACAATTATACACAACCTTTTTCGGTTCTTCTCTGTAGCCGTGCGTGTTAAGGCGTTCACTCGTTCTTGTCATTGTTCGTTCTACGTGTGGCCTATAGGTTCGAACCCGGTCGTGGTCGAAAGTTTTTCAGCGTGTCTAGGAGTCTTTAACAGTGTGTATATTTACTTCTCTGTGTTGAGTCTACGGATTCTGAACGGGGTTGTTTAATGTATATGTTGTTCTTGATATATATATATATGGTGTTCATGTATGTATCCAAAGCACATTGGAAACAATATTCGATCATTAGCTGCGTTCAACCACTGCTGCGGAGGAGTGACCACTCCCCTGTCCCCGGGGGTCCCCCCCTGTCCCTGGACCCCTGTCCTCGGGGTCCTATTCCTGTCCCTGGGCTCGTGCTCCCGGGGTCCCTGTCCCTGTTCCCGGTTAAGTTAGGTTAAGTTAGGTTAAGTTGTCTAATATCTATGTCTATGTCTAATGTCTATGTCTATGTCCATGTCTCTGTCTTTGTAGGTTCTTGTAAAAAAATCGAGATATTTGCAATTTAACGCTGGACTTGGAAAATTTTCGACAGATGGGGGTCAAATTTGGTTCCATGACGACCTATGTTTATTTTGGTATGGGTGGACAGAAAACACCGAGACTCGACCGACGCACTAAACCCGACCTCTCTACGACTATTCGTTCGAAAGTTACGAGTGATCAAAGTTTTTGGGAGGGGGTGGGCTAACTTCTTACCCCTTGACCCCAGGACCACCAAAACTTGGTACACGTATTCTACACCTCCAAAATCGACAGGGGGTATATAACGATACCGTATGGGGGTGTTTTTCGATATATTTTTTCGATAACTTTTACCATTTTCGAGATATTTGCACTTTAAGATTTTTAACGCTGGACTTAGAAAATTTTCGGAACATTTTTTTTTGTTCCATGACGACCTATGTTTATTTTGGTATGGGAGGACAGAGGACACCGAGACTCGACCGACGCACTAAACCCGACCTCTCTACGCGTACTCTAGGTCACCAAAAAAAAAATCTCCAAGTTTTGTGAACTAAGTGGTGCTTTGCTTGTGTAAAAAAAGTGCAATGCTTTTTGCACTTGGTTATCATCACCTAACATGTTATTAATTGTTTTTTTAAAATTAATTACAACTGACAACTAATAATTAATATTATCTAAAGTTACTAATTAATAGTATACAAGTAATTGATATAATTTTTTTGTTCTTGTTGCTAGTGTTGGGTAATTATAGTTGTTGCAAAATATTAGCTCTCGCGTATGACAGTTTCTAAGTTTTGTTGGGTATATATAGACGAATCGAAATTTTACTTATGTTAAATTGTATGTTAGGGTACATGGTAGGAGAAATCATTGAATATTAGAGCACTCTTTTAATGATTTGCCTATAACTGCATACAGGCAGCCGTAAATTTAGCATAAAATATCCTGATCCTGTTTCTTCTAGCATGTGCGACGTTTATTGTGGTGGGATCATTGGGGGAAATGTGATTCTCCCATCATGTCATCTAACTTACTAGCATATGCGATAGGAAGAACAGGTGTGTATGTGGCTTACTAGGATTAGGCTCATTGTAATGAGGTCCTAGTAGCTGTAACGTATGTCGGGGTATTTTGCATTTTTTTTTTCAAATATGAACACATTAAAAATGAACTGTCTCGGATTTTGAGTTTTATATTCTATATAAAATAACATACCTGGAAATTATATTCCCGTTAAGTTGAATTTTGATTTTTTGTAATCACCCCGAGAAATTCTATATAAAATAACATACCTGGAAATTATATTCACGTTAAGTTGAATATTGATTTTTGTATTCGCACCCAAGAAATTCTATATAAATAACATACCTGAAATTCTATTCACAGTAGATTGAATTCTTGAATTTTGTATTCACACCCAAGAAATTCTATATAAATAACATACCTGAAAATTGTATCGCCATATACTAGACTTTTTGGTTTGTGTGATCTGAGAAAGCATAATGGAATCCACCAGTTTGATCGAATGTGTTACTTGTGAAAAATTAATATCTAAAACTAATATTAGCAAGCACAGGGCAAGATGTAGCGAAACAGGTTCGAGAATTAATCGTTCGTTACCTTCTAAGCCTTGTGCTCGATGCGGAAAAATGATCAGCATTGCACATGTAAGTAAACACCTGAAAATTTGAATCATCGACCGGACAAGCATCGAAAAGGAAAATCGATAATGCAGATACGGAAGCTTCCACTTCCAAACTAAGTAAATTATCCAATGAACCCAAACCAATTAGATCTGCATTCAACGACCAACTCCAGGATTTCTCATTTAAGTCAGAACCAGGCCGTGACATTCTAAGTTTCTTGGACGAAACAAAAACATCTGTACTAAATATTTTGAAAGATAAACTTGAAAACAACTCTATAAAAGTATACGTTGTTCTGTTTTCTGAATACGAGAAAGTTGATGGCACAACGAGTATTTTTTATCATCGTACAAAAAACCAGACACTTTATTTTGCTGACGTCGAAAATTTGGACAACTTCTATTATAAAGTTTCCAACGAGCTGGTTAAGAAACATGACGATTTCGATGCTAAAGGGTCCGGATGGTCTCTGTGTGGAAGTCCTCACACGTTAAATGTTTACGTGAACGAATTCTCGCCAATACGCGCTTCCAGCTACGTTCCTCTTCCTCCGAACATTCAACACAAGAGGGCTGTGTTAAATATACAGAACAGCGATAAAAAGTGTTTCCTTTGGTGTATATTGGCTGCACTGCATCCTGTTCATTGGTCAAATCATCCAGAACAGGTTTCTCATTACAAACAATACGAGTCCGAGTTTGAAAGTGTAATGTCTGACATTGAATACCCGGTGACATTGTCGGATATAACAAAGTTCGAAAATCGTGCAGGAAAACGCATCGCTATTTATCTTCACGTCAGATAAATATCTCGTGCATCCCGTCAGGATAAGCGATATCAACGATGACAATGCTTGTGTAATAAATCTCCTTCTCATTTCCAACGAGAATGTCTATCATTACACGCTAATTCGTTCAATGTCTCGATTACTAGGAAGCCAAACAACCAAGCATGAACATTGCATCGAAGTTTGCCCAAGATGTTTGACTGGGAAGGGTGTTCAGATAGTAAATGTTAGAAGAATACTAAAGTTTAAACATTCCACGTGGTTAAGACCTTACATAGAAACTAACACACAACATAGAACAGCTGCCACTTCCGATTTAGACAAGGACTTCTTTAAATTAATGAACAATGCGGTGTACGGAAAGACCATGGAGAATGTTAGAAAGCACGTAGACGTGAAATTAATTTCCGATAAGAATAAATGTCGGAAGTGGATAGCCGATCCTAGATTCAAGTCGAGAAAAATTTACAACGAGAATTTGGCACTTTTCAATCTTGATATAAAATTGATGAAATTCAGAAAACCAATTTACGTTAGCGCAACGGTTCTCGACTTGTCGAAACTTTACATGTTCGAATTTCATTATGACGTGATGAAACCCTTCTACAATGATAAAATATCACTTTTGTACACGGACACCGACAGCTTTATTTACAGCATACAAACACCTAACCTATAAGAAGACATAAAAAATCCTTCCATGCTTGAGTATTTCGATACTTCTGCGTATCCTCAACCCAACAGATTTGGAATTCCATCTCGTAACAAAAAAATCCTAGGTAAACTGAAAGATGAATGTAACGGTGATATTATTGTCGAGTTCGCGGGTTTGCGTTCGAAGATGTATGCCATGAGAACAGAGAGTAGCGTCACGAAGAAAGCAAAAGGTGTGGGCAAAAATACGGTGGAGAACAAACTCACCTTCCACGATTACATCGATTGCCTTTACTCACAATCGACGATACTAAGTATAGAACAAGGAATCCAGAGCGTCGACCATATCATCACCACAAACAAAGTTAGAAAAATTGCGCTGGATCCCGATGACGATAAGAGGTGCGTCCTCGAGTGTGGTATTCACACATTGCCTTGGGGACATCGTCGTTTAGATATAAATAAGAATTGCGCACAGTGCAAATAATTAGCACTCACCACCACACACAACAATTTTCACTAACTCAAAAAAAAACATTTTGTTACTTTGACCGTATCCTTAAATAACCAGCATGCCTATGAACTTGTTCGGTTTCAAAAAACAGATCATCATGGAAACTGCACCGTCCATACCAGATCATGAAGTCTTACCTTCCGTGTTACCTAAACTCAACGGTCTGTTGATCATTCACCTCAACAGCATTTGGACGAAATTGGATGAAGACGTCGGTAAAACTTTTTACATCTTCAACAACAATTTAAATTTTTACGAAATTGCGATCGGTGGGAAACTTCAAATCACCGTGAATCCGGAAAACGTAGGCGAAATCAAAATATCTACCGGCAAGAACATTTTTCGAATCAAGCACGACAAGATGCTTTCTAACATTACGTACGATGTTTCAGCACGAGATTATCTTTACGTGGAACTCCTCGGAGATTACGACAAACTCATTCCTCTCTTCGTAGAATTACGAATCACCTATCCTATTATAAATAACCGTTAACAAAATGCCTAACGACATTTTCGGCCACACCAAGCGTGTAGACCACGCAGAAGAGATTCTCATGCTCGACGTTCGAGTTAAAAAGTTGAGGAGCGATTTGATCGCTTTGCAGGAGACCTTAAACAAAAGTTTACAATCGGAGATCGCTACGCTCCAAACGCAATGTCTCGATCCTATTCTGAAAATCGATTCCGAACTGAAAACGCTCATAAAAAATTATGTTGACGTACCTTCTTACGACAACGTTCAAAATATACAGTTGGGCGTGGATTCGCTTCAAAATGATTTGGCCAAATTACAGCAATTTCAATCGAATGAAGAAGATTTGGAAAAATTGAAACTCGAAATCGAAGAACGAACTTCCGCAATCGAAAAGAATTTCTCTGAACTTCAAAACGTCGTGAACGATATCGATGTAGAACGCTTGCATGTCGTTGTTTCCAAATTACAAGAAGAATTCACCAGCACGTTGGAAGAAATTAAATCCAAGTTACAGACTTTGGAAGATACCATGACGAACCTACCATCGAACTGCAGGTCATCGGTAAAAGCGTCGCGAACATAAAAATTCAATTGGAGGCTTATCAAGATTTCGAACACATTCAAACCACCATCGCTACGCTTCAGGCGTCTTTGGAGTTGATCAACGAAGAAATTAAAAATATTCACGTTCAAGTAAGCGCGTTGACGAGTATTCAATACACATTAAGCACGTTTCAGCATAAAATCGACTACCTGGAAAATTTGAACGTCGAATCGAATCTTGCTCATTTTCATCACGTACTGGACAACATACAGGGTGACTTGGAATCGTTACGGACGAGCGTGCCTTCGAAGGAAGATTTGGAAAAATTGAAAACAGCGGTGACGGCATTATCCGATTCGAGCGACATCAAAAGTAAATTGAGCAATCTCGAGAGTAGGGTGGCCAATCTCCCCACCTCCAAAGAATTACACGCTTTGAAAAGGAACATATCTTGAATGCTGAAACGACTAGAAACGGAAACGGCAAACGTGGAACAGTTTCGAGATGAAATTACTTCGCTGCGAGACACGGTTTCCACGTTGCCTACATCGCAGAGCGTCACGGATCTTCATACACAGTTTACCGAGATGCGAAACATCGTGAACGATTTTACCGAGAAAAGTTCGAAATTGAATCAAGTTGAGAACCTTCAGAACATTGTCGTCAACATCAGAGATCAAGTTGGAGTGCTGGAATCCACGCAGGAATCGACGCTGGCCTCTTTCGGTGTCAAGTTGCAAGAACTGAACGAAAACTACAAGCAGTTGAACGTGGAAGTGAAAATCAAACCGTCATTTTCTGCCATAACGGATCACGTTGCAGAAAAACTCGTACCTTTAGAAAACACACTGGGTCTGCTTCACAGTAATTTGCTCAGCGTCGATACTAAAATCGCCAAATTGCATTATTTGGATGCCACCGAAATCAACAGCGTACCCAATCAACATAGAATCTCCACGTTCGTCGAAGGTAACAAACTGTACATGTTACATCCTTATCATCCGTACTACAAGTTTCTCCTCGATGGCACGATTCAGATAAACGAATTTTCGTACTGGTCTCACGGCAGTAAAAAACTAGCGTCCCCACCATGACGTTGATATCGAATCGTGGTGTCCAGGAAGCAGGAAATATTCCTCTGGCACGTTGGAATGAAACGCGCAACATATATGAAATACACTAAGACGAAGATCTTACCGTTTTCGACGTGAGTGCCGGCGATAAGCTGATCATTCAAAACACAGGTGAGGTACCGCCCTCTTTGAATCCCATCACGCTCGTGCTTCTCTTCAAACGTAATCTTCAAAATGTCTAGGCAAGCCATCGTCGAAGAATTGCATAAAGCTGCACGCCGCAACTACGAACGTTTAGCTGTGGTAACCAAGGGAATCGATGACCTCTGGCAAAGTGACCTCGTGGAGATGAGCAGCGGCAATTTGAAAAATGTACATAAATTGAACAAGGGCAACAAGTACCTCCTCACCGTCATAGACACATTTTCGAAATTCGCATGGGCAGTACCTTTGAAAGCCAAAACGGGAACATTCGTCACGGAAGCATTCAAATTAATTTTTCGCGAAAGCGACAGACGACCACGGTTTTTGCAAACAGACAACGGTAAAGAATTTTACAACGCCGTATTCCAAAAGTTTATTCAAAAACATGACATTCGACATTATTCGACCTTCAGTCACATCAAAGCCAGCATCGTGGAAAGATTTAATCGAACCTTGAAAACCCACATGTGGAAACGATTCACGCTTCGGGGAAATTACAAATGGGTCGACATGCTGCCGGAACTCGTGGACACCTATAATGATACGGTACACAGAACGATAGGCATGAAGCCAGCTGACGTTACGAAATCTGACGAGCAGCGTTTAATTTCTACAGTTTACTGTCCAAAGTACACTCCGACTACCAAGAAATCAAAATTCAAAATTGGAGACCAGGTGAGAATCAGCAAATTCAAACGCACCTTCGAGAAGGGATTCACAAAAAATTGGAGCACGGAACTTTTTACGGTGGTTCGAGTTTTACACGGAAACCGACACACGTATATAATAAAAGATAGTAGCGGCGAGATTTTGAAAGGAAGATTTTACGAAGAGGAACTCTCTAAAACGAAACACCCCGACACGTACCTCATCGAAAAGGTTTTGCGTAGGAAAGGTGACAAACTGTTTGTCAAATGGCTGGGACTTCCGGAAAAGAGTTGGATCGATGCGAACGAAGTGATCTTGTGAGTACGTGGAACGTGGTGAAGCGTCTACCGGATTCGGAAAGTCAAACGAAAAAAAAGAACGGCGAGTTGCTTCCCGACAGCATCCGCTCTCTAATCGTAGGTCCTTCAGGGTGTGGGAAAACGACACTGCTCGTGGACAATTTTCTCCTCGCACCGAATTGGTTAGATTGGAAGAACAGGCACCTGTACGTGTTCTCGAAAAGTTTGGAGCAATCCAAATACCAGCAACTGATGAAACTGTACGATGGTCTGGACATTGCAACGTTCGCTTCGGAAATAAAACCACTCGACGATTGTCGTGAAAATTCAGTCGTTGTGTTCGACGATGTCATCCAGGAAAATGAAAATGAAATTCGCAACTTTTTCACGCAAGGTCGTCACAAAGGAATGGAATGCTTTTACCTAGCTCAAACGTTTTCCAAAATTCCAAAACAGTTACTACGCGACAACTCTAATTTCATATGTTTGTTTCGTCAAGATCACACCAACCTCAAGCACGCGTACGATGACTACGTAGGCGGAGACATGAACTACAATCAATTTTCGGAACGCTGCTCTTCTTGCTGGAACAGTGACGATTTCGGATTCGCGACGATCGACATGACGAGGAAACCCAACGACGGAAAATACAGAAACAAAATCAACGACTTTCTAAACGTTGCAACGTTGTGAGAAACGACGTGTATAAATAACGTTATGACGAAACGAAAAATCGAAGACGAAAATCTCAAGCTTCGCGATTACCTTGCGAAACGCTTCAAAGGTTGGAAATCCGAGAATCGCGGATTCTACGAAGAGAAGAAACGTGAAGATCAACCTGTGATCGATGCCATCAGCGATCTAGGTAAAGAAATTAAAGGTGTCACGGAACAAAATAAAAATTTGATCAACGAACTCGTACCACTTGCAGCTTAAAGTTACATTGTACCCACGCGCATTTCGAGCATTCCTTCGACACCGTTCGAACTGAAGGACGTACCACGACGTCGAGCCATAAGCAACACGTCTTTGGATAAAATCGAGTTGGGACCTTTGGCACGAGACTATCTGAGCACGGGGAAGTTCGACAAGGATGAAGTGTTCGGATTGTATCCGAGCATGGAAACCAACGAGGGTGTGATTTGGAAGATTGGAAAATCGAAAGTCACCTTCGAAGGCAACGACATTAAAGTTAATTTAGGCGATCAGAATAGTTGGACCAGGTATCCGGGTACGGTGGGACTGTGGGAACTCGTTGCCAAAAAGCAGCCGAAAGATTACACGGACGAAGATTACCAGAGTTACAGGGAAATTCTGATCATGACGGATGCCATGTACCAGAACAACGATGCCTCGCAGAATAGGGTGAAATCTAGCAGCGGTGAGAAGTACAGGAATCTCATCAAACCGATATGGAACGAGGTGAAAAGTGGAAACGGCGTCAAACGCCACAACACGTTACCCAAAGAATTCGTTTGGGTGGACGACGTGAGGAAGCTCGTGGAACGATTGTTAGTGATAGCCGGCGAAGAGAATGCAGGCAACCGTAATTTTTACAACGAGAAGGTTGGCATCGTGGACGTGATCAGCACCAAACTTTCCAACTTCATCGTGAACGACGACAAGGGCATAGGTTACTTGATCAAAATTATCAACACGCTGCCTCCGAGATTCTGGTACGTGGCCGAAGGAAAGGGACTCGTGAACGACATCATCAACAAGTTACCTTTCGAGATGCATTTACTTGGCTACCAGTACTGCGGACCGGGTACCAAACTCGAGAAAAGATTGGAGAGAGGAGACAAGGGTGTGAATCCGTTGGACGCTGCACCGATCTGGATGCACGTCACGAAGCAGACAAGAAATTGGAGCATGCCGCTTTCGAAAGATTCGTCAGCAGAGACGCTTCTTTGGGTGAAAGAGTTGCAGCATTGGGCACCACCATCGCCATGAGCACGAAACAAAAATTTGGGTGGGATATATAAATAACATACAGTAAAAAAAATAATAACAACATGTCTCGTATAATTGATTTGCCGCCCGAGCTACTATGTAAAATATTCAAACACGCAGTAAACGGAGATTGTGAGGATGTAGGGAAACTTGTAATCATAGCAAAAACAACGTCGGAATTTCGTATCCCTTGTGAAATGGTTGTCAAGGACCATCTTCGGGAGATCAGCGGCCTGAGGTGCGGTGATCTCGACACTCTTCTTTCGGCCCGCAGGGGAAAAATTAAACGATATGATGGACGAACTTCACGAGGAGAGGCAGGGGAGAAGACGATACACGGATGATTGGTGCAAGTCTAAACAGAAGACGGAAGATATTATAACGCACATCATCGCGTTTTCCGAAGCACGAGCTTTCTTCCTCTAACACACACTGTGAAAAAAATTATAATATACGTGTCAAAAAAATATACGTGTCAAAAAAAATGACAAAAAATGTACATGTCAAAAAAAAGTTGCCATGGACATGGTCAGAAAAAAGTTGCCTTATCGTAAAAAAAATTATCGTACATAAAGGTTGACGTGGCATCGTCAGAAAAAAAATTGTCTCGACAAAAAAAAAGTTGACGTGTTATCGTCAGAAAAATGTTGCCTTATCGTAAAAAAAATTTATCGTCAAAAAAATTGTCTCTTCAAAAAAAGGTTGTCAAAAAATGGGCAACAAAAAAAGTACATGTCAAAAAAAATGTACCTGTCCAAAAAAGTGACAAAAAAATGTATGTAAAAAAATGTACGTTAAAAAAATATAAGCCACAAAAAAAACGTACGTGTCAAAAAAAATATACCAGACAAAAAAATGTACGTGTCAAAAAAAATATGTCAAAAAAATATACGTGTCAAAAAAATATACAAGACAAAAAAATGTACGTGCCAAAAAAAAATATACAAGTCAAAAAAAACTTGATATATAAATAACACACATCGTGAAAAAAAATCTACGAGATCAAAAAAAAATTCTTCGGTATATAAATAACACACATTGTGAAAAATTAAAATTCTGTAACATACACACCCTGAAATTTCTCTTCGATATGACGACTGAAAAAATGAAACAAATGCTAAATTTGTCAGTCGAGTATGTAAAAATTCAGGAATTGGAAGTCGACAAACCTTACAAGATAACTTCCGGTTCAATCGTTTCTACCCAGTATGGTCCCAAGGTGCGTCTGTTGCTCGACGGATAATACAGTCTATTTTTACCAGATCGATACGCTAACATGTTATCCGACGAGAAGCTATCTATTTTAATCGAGAACAAAACTCCAATCGTGTACAAGGGGACAAAGGAACTTCTTGGTAAGAAAACGAAGCACGTAATAGAATTTGTGTAACGGTGCTGCGCGGAGTATATCATTGAAAAAAAAATTACACGAAACAAAAAAAATCTCGGAACATATATATATATATAAATAACATACCTTGAAAAAAAATTGCACGAGAGAGGGAAACAAAAAAAATCTCAGAACATTTATATATATAAATAACATACCGTGAAAATAATAACATATAGAGCATCAACATGAAGCCCAAGGGTGTCGTGTACCAGATACCATATTCGAATCTGAAAACGCTGGGTGCCCTTGATGGGTTACTCACCAAGAAACAACGCGAGAAAAAACGTTCTTGCTTGACGAAAGGACACGGAATGAAATTACATCTCAGCACACCTCAATTGAAAAGATTGCAGCGTTCGCGGAAACAGCACAAGATCAAAGGTTTCATATTCAGCATCCCGGCCATCCTGGCAGCATTGGGGGCCGTTGGAAGTTTGGCTGGGGGTAGCGCCGCCATCGCGAAAACCGTCATCGACTCGAAGAAGAACAAGGCGGAATTGGAAGAACAGAAACGTCACAATCAGGCCATGGAGAAGAAAGGAAAGGGGGTCATGAGGAAGTTAAAAAAAAGAAACAGCACTCACCAACCGAGACATTGAATCTCTCATCAAACTATTACGAATCAAACACTTCAGAGGAGTTTTCATGTCTGACTCGTTACCTTCAACCGTTAAAAGAAGAGAATGCGGAGTAGTCAACTTGGACCGTCAAGAAAATCCAGGCACGCATTGGATATGTTACCACAAAAATGACAAAGCATTCGTTTTCGATTCTTTCGGAGGTGTTCCACCTACAAATTTAGTTCATTATCTGAAAACGAACAATTCTATATACTACAACGACGAACGCATTCAAAATTTCGGAGACGTGAACTGCGGTCATCTCTGCCTCTCCGTGCTCGCGTTTCTCTCTAAAATAAATAAGCCATCGGTGGAAGATTTCCAGAAAGCATTGTGGAACCTTAAACACGATGGGCGTGTTCCATCTCACGAGCGAATCTTCGATCTTGAAACTCACGCTGCACAACGACATCGTCTATCCTAAATCCGTAGCTCTGCGTGCATTCTACAGCATGTACCTCATACCTAACGTCACGCATCACAACAACAAAATTAGCGTCGGAGGCGAACATATCGTCGTCACGCCAGGTCAATACAATCTTTCTACTTTACAAGCTCAATTACCCAAAGGCACGTACCTTTCTCAAAATTCGGTCACGCACAGAGTGGAAATCGTATCCGCGTCGGAGACCGTGGACCTGGGCACCATAGGAGAACTTTTAGGTTTCGAGAATAACACAAAACTCGAAGCTGGCATCAAGCACGTAGCAACCAATATTCCTAAATTCTTAGCCATCGAAACTTTGAACGTTCACTGCAACGTAGCGGAAGGCATGATCACGAAATCCTCGGACGGATTGTTGGGAAGTCACAAGCAGACGGGAATCATAGCCACGTTCAAACCAAGTTCCGAATTCATGGAACCGATCATCTACACACCCTCTTCGCTGATCTATTTTCCAGTATGTCGCAACCGCATAGACGACATAGAGTTGGTGGTGACGAACGAGAAAGGAGACGTAGTGGATTTTGCAGGTGCCACGACGACGGCCATCGTGGAGATCAACGTATAATAAATAACACACATAGTGAAAAAAAATGATGGAGCAAATCGAAAGTTACGAATTGCAATCTTTCCCTCCGAACCGTCGCACGTTCGCCAATTTGAACGAAGCGAACCGGGAGATCGAATACGACGTGGACGTAGGCGACGGGTTCGTTCATCCTCACAGAGCGGACCTTTACCTTCAATTCGACGTGGTGAAGAAGGAAAGCGGAGAAGCCTTTCCGACCAATGCCAATTTGAAACTCGTGGACAACTTCGTGCCTCACCTGTTCTCGCAGGTGGAGGTGAGGAAACACAACACCGTCATCGACAGAATCGATTATCCAGGAATTCGACGTGACGACTCAGTTCAACAACATACAGTTCGACATGCCAGATTTCGTCGTAGTGCTCTTTCAGACCGGACGCGATAACAACCAGGAAAAATATTCCAGTAAATTCGACGACTGCAAGATCAAAAACGTTTATCTCAAGAATGGACGCAACGAAGTGTTCCCGCGCGAGAATTACAACCTCGACATGACCAAAGATGATTATCTCAAACTATACGAAGCGTACACCGCTTACAAGAGAGTAACAGAGGGAAACGTGTACTACACACCCAGCGAATTCAAAACCCACAGACCCATGTTCGTCATCAATACAACAAAGAGGAAGCAGGTCGTGGTCAACGATCGAACTAACATCAAGATCGTTTGTGTGTTCCACGATGCCTTGCCTGCCGATACTCTATGCAGCGTCATCCTGATCGCAGAGAAGTCCTTCGCGTACGACGTGAAGAACGAGAGGGTGACGGAACAGTTTTTTAAAAAAATACGTAAAAGAATTGCCACATACTAAAAAAAAATCAACATATTTTTTTAGGTTATATAAAATTTGTGACAACCTTAAAATACTGAAATATTAAAACAAACAGAGTCCAATGTAGGTTAGTTCGGTGTGCAAATAAAAAAAATGATAGGTTAAGTTATATCACTGAAAAAAAATCGTAAGATAGGTTAAGTTATATCACGTAAGATCGTGGCATTCGTACCAAGTGTGAGTTGGGAAAAAATTAGATGCGGTGAAAATTGCATTGAAAAGTAGTCAAACGCTATAAAATCAACAAAAAATCGTCAAAATATGCTACCACTGAGGTTAAATCCATAAAAAAAGAGGGCTCGTACCAAGTGTTGCGTTGAAACGGCTAATATACACTACTCATACAAGAGGAGAAAAGAGAAACCGAAAGGGGAAGAGGAAAAGTAAAGTAGGGAAGAAAAAATATGACAGACATGGTAAGGAGAAGTGATGAGGAGAAAGTATAAGATGGGAGGAGAGATGTGGAAAATGTATCAAAGAAGAGAAGAGAGGAGAAGAGCAGGTTTTGAGAGGTTACGAGTAGACGAGAAGAGATGAGTGGGGAGTAGAGTAAAAGAGATAAAAAGAAAATAACTAAATAAAGAGTGCAGTGGAGTGAAAATCTAAGACAGGAGAGAAAATAAGATGAGTGGAGAATTGAATTCAGTTCAGTTGCTGTTTTAAGTCCACTTTATGCACAGCATGGCTAATGAGTGGAGAAGAGTGGGATAGAGACAAGAGGCGAAAACAGGAAGGAAGGCGATATGACATATAAGCAGAGGAGAAGAAGGGGAGTTAAGAAGAAGGTGAGAACAAGAGAATTGAGTGGAGACGAGAGGAGACGACAGAAAGCAATTTCCAGAAAATACCGTCTCGGCGTCAAGAATTGATGCATTCATCAAATTATCGACATGAAACATACAATAACATTTTAAAATGTGTTCGAGAATGTATTAGATGGGTGTGAAATGTCATTTGGCTGACTTCAGAGCAAGAGAATATCTTCCACCGAGATATTTGATTTTCCCTGCTAATATATCACTAAAAGCCTGAATGTAAAATCATATTTATAAGAATTTTGCCACTTTTTCTCCACTTTTCATTTCGTTGAAATTGATTTTTTGTAATTTAACCTTTCTCATCCCCCCATCGTTAATTCCTAACAGAATCATTCAATTTCCAATTTCATTAGACAATGAACACAATGGGATTTGTCTAAAACTTATGAAATTTGAATCAGCGCAAACATTTAAAAATACTGCAGAATTGCACATGATGAAAACTTTTTAATTGAACTGGAGTGGAGAAAGAGATAAAATTATTATGTCCTTAATTAAAACAAATTAGATGGTTATTTAATTAATATTTATTTATTTATTTATTTATTTATTTATTTACTGCCCTCAACAGAGGTAAACCTCCAATTACAGATGGCAGGAAAAAAATACAAAGAAAACAATACAATTAGCAAATATATAAACATACATCCACCGATAATACAATTAATCAATAACATAATCAATAATTAAATTAAACAATCTGAAGCTTTCTCTTGTCTTTCACCATACAAGAACAAAGACTTGTGCAATAATTACAACACAATTAGCAAATATATAAACATACATCCACCGATAATACAATTAATCAATAACATAATCAATAATTAAATTAAACAATCTGACGCTTTCTCTTGTCTTTCACCATACAAGAACAAAGACTTGTGCAATAATTACATACATAAAATACCTATAGATACATAATTGTAGAATACAATGGAAAATAATGGGAGAATAGTGATACCGGAATGATTACAGTGTATTTTGTCATAATTCTGTTTCAATCATTTTTTTTATATTGTGTGAATGGCAATGATAAATCTAAGGCCTGGTTATTCATTGAAAGCGTATTATACAAATCACACATTCTACTTAATGGGCTGCTTTTATATTTCTCAGTTTTGGGAATTTTCGGAATCAGTAAGTTTCGCCCACGTAAATTACTTTTTCTGGTATTGAATTGTAGTTGACTGAGGAAATAACTATTGTCTAACATACCGTTTACAGTTTTATGTAAGTATAAGTGATACAGAATATTCCGCCTATTACAAAGGCTTTTAAAATTAAATTCATGCAGCAAATTTTGATATGGCACATTATATTGTACTGGCTTTTTATATTTTATATAATATAAATACCTCAAAAATTTCTTCTGTGTTCTCTCCACGGTATTTTCATGTGATTTGTAGATTGGTGACCAGATAATAGAAGCATATTCCAGTCTACTTCTTACAATACTGTTGTATATGGTTGTTATACAGTTTATACTTCTGAAATTCTTAGTATTTCTAATAACAAAGCCTAGTATTTTGTATGCGTTATTAACAACATGTGAGATATGCTGTTTGAACGTCAAGGAAGAATCAATAAGAACACCAAGGTCTTTTACTACGAACACCTGAGGAAGCAATTGACTATTTACAGAGTATGTATAATGAATAGTGTTTCTCTTATTTGTTAACTGCATAAAGCAACACTTCTTTGTGTTAAAACTAAGATCATTTATACAACTCCACTCATATAATGCATTTAGATCTTCTTGAAGTTTTAATGTATCTTCTACACTAGTAATCTCTTTATATAATTTTACATCATCAGCGTAAATAAGGCATTTTGAATACTTAACGTAAGTTGGCAAATCATTTATAAACAACATAAATAATAGAGGCCCGAGATTTGATCCTTGGGGCACACCAGAGTTTACATAATACTCACGAGATATTGATTGTTTATATGTTACATATTGCTTTCTTCCCTGAAGATATGATTTGAATAAGTTTATTAAATTGATTGTGAACCCAAAAGTTGATAACTTACGTAAAAGAAGATTATGTTTAATTCTATCAAATGCTTTAGCAAAATCAATATAAATTGAATGCACACTTGATCTATTATAAAAGGCATTGTGGACATCTTGGACAAAATTTACTAGGTTAGTTGTAGTGGATCGGCATGGATAAAAGCCATGTTGATTGCTACTTATGTAGCTTCTAACATGTTTAAAAATCCTTGAATACAAAATTTGTTCCCACACTTTTGCTGGAGCACACAGAATGGCAATCGGTCTGTAGTTTTCAATTTTTGCATTTTCACCTGATTTAAAGATAGGACATATTCTTGTTAACTTCCAGATTGCAGGAAAAGTTTGCGTCCTCATAATTAGATTAAATATTAAACATAGAGGCGTTTTAAGCACTTCAGCGCACCCTTTAAGTAAATATGGAGGGATTCCATCAGGCCCACTAGATTTTTTGGGTTTTAATTTTTTTATTGCCTCCCAGTATTCCGGTTCAGAAATTTTGTTACTTGAGAGTGAATTAGATACGCATAATTCCGTTTGCTCTGTTACATCATACGTGCTTGGAAACTCAGAATAGACAGATTTAAAGTAACAAGCAAAGTTATCGACTATATCTTGATCTGTTTCTATTACTTTATCCATATATGTCATACTTTGGTTTGAATAAGTATTTCTACCTTTTCTGGTTTTTACGTAACTCCAGAATAATTTACTATTATTCTCAATACTTTCTTCTGTTTCTCTTAGGTACATATTATATGCCTTATCTATGAGTGTTTTTACTTTTTTACGAGTATCCTTATACTTAATTCTACTGTCGCTATCGTATTTCATTCGCCTTCTATGTCGTTCTTTAAGTTTAAGTGTTTCAATGTTCTCTCGCGTAAACCAACAAGGATATTTATTATTTGCATAGTTTTTCTTTGTTGGTACTTTAAGATTAAATATTGAGTTGATATTGTCATTAAAGAACTTTACAGCATCATCTACATTATCCATGCTACTAATAGGTGCCCAGTTTACATCACGTAACATTTCGTAAATTCCAAGAAAGTTTGCCTTTCTAAAATTCAACAATCTGACTGGGTTATTTTCTATAATATTTGTTGATTTTGCGAAATGTAGAATTATTACTAATGCTGGGTGGTGTGCATCTTCCTTAACAAGAGGGAGTTCTTCTCTGTTAATAGTTACATCATCATACACGTTAGCTAAGATTAAATCCAGTGTTCTATCATTATGATTTTGTATGTTGTTTAATGAGCGTAAGCCATATAGACTCAAAAAGTTATCTAGTGCTCTGTAACACGGTCCACCTAGTTGCAGATTGTAACTCGTATCAGAGATTTTTGGCAGATTAAAATCACCAACAATAATAATGTTGGCATTATGAAATTCATTATAATTCTCAAACAAATTATAAAAATGCATATAATTATCTATCGTTGAGGAAGGAGTAAAATACACAGCTACTATGTAGTATACCTTATTTCTTAAATTCATTCTCACACATAAGACATCGAAATTATCATCTAAAATAACATTCCTAGATGTTATGTTTTGCCTCACTGCTATTATTACTCCACCTCCTCTATTTCGGTTTTTCTTATCGTGACGATATATTTTATAATTATCACTAAACAACTCACTACTAAAGACACCTTCATGTAACCAGGTTTCTGTAATGATGACTATGTCATAGCCATTTTCAATATTGTTTACATAGAATTCTTGAGTCTTTGTACAGGGTGGCTCAATAAGTCACTTAACACCCCCGGTACAAGGCCACTGCAGCACGCACCATGGAAATGGTGATGACCAATCTTTATCAGGCCAAGGGGGAACCACATTGACGCCACCCACACGGTCGGCAGCCATCTTGATGTCCACCATCTTGAATTCAACTTCAGAATTTTAAATGGGAAGGGGGTCGTGCGACATATCAAAATGGGCTAGAATTTCACGAGAAATGCAATGGTGAAGGTTTTTTCGACGTATCTTTAACCAGTAAAAAGTTATGACTGAATTCTTGTACCAATTTGCTCCTTTTCGAGGTGTTAGAAAAATGCCTTACAATTTGTTTAGCGCATCGGTAATGCATCGATATCAAAGTGACGTCTAGGGAGAGACGTTCGCATGCCATTGCACATTATTTTAATCGGATACATCCATGAAGAGCTGCTCATTATGAATGGTTGTCGCGAACAATTACCAGTATAACGCTTCCATTGAATTAAAAGTCCTTCACAGTGACAAGGCTAATGTTTATGTTCAGGAGGAAGTTTATAAACAGAATATTCGATGCTTTTTATCTGATAAACCATTTTTGACAGATCAAAGCTGAATGGTTAGTGTTGGCAAGTTAATGGTGTGACGTGCTGTGTGGAACACGATTGGTTAGTCAATTTTCCATCAACGGAACCTTAAATGCTTAGGACTACTTGGATTTGTTAAATAAACAGTTTTTTTCATCCTTGCTTATGGAAGAAGGTACTTTTTACAGAGTTTTTTCAATAGGGAAGAACACCAGAACACTTATGGGAACGTTATGAACCAGTTTTGTCCAAAGTTAGTTATCAGATGACAAGGTTCACATATTCTGTTTATGAACTTCCTTCTGAACATAAACATTAGCCTTGTCACTGTGAAGGACTTTTAATTCAATGGAAGCGTCACACTGGTAATTGTTCGCGACAACCATTCATAATGAGCAGCTCTTCATGGATGTATCCGATTAAAATAATGTGCAATGGCATGCGAACGTCTCTCCCTAGACGTCACTTTGATATCGATGCATTACCGATGCGCTAAACAAATTTGAAGGCATTTTTCTAACACCTCGAAAAGGAGCAAATTGGTACAAGAATTCAGTCATAACTTTTTACTGGTTAAAGATACGTCGAAAAAACCTTCACCATTGCATTTCTCGTGAAATTCTAGCCCATTTTGATATGTCGCACGACCCCCTTCCCATTTACAATTCTGAAGTTGAATTCAAGATGGCGGACATCAAGATGGCCGCCGACCGTGTGGGTGGTCAATGTGGTTCCCCCTTGGCCAGGCAATGATTGGTCATCGCCAATTTCAAATTCCATGCCGCAGTGGCCTTGTACTGAGGGTGTTAAGTGACTTATTGAGCCACCCTGTATTAAGCCCCCTTACATTTTGATAATAAACAGTTATGTTATCAATAGTCGTCATCTAGAAGTAATTAGTGGTAATGACATCAATTCAAGTTAGATACATCTTCAAGTGTTCTCAATATATATACATTTTTCTCTCCCTCATTCTTTCGCAGTTTAATAGTGCCTGAATTATCCACCCATAGGTAGGCGTAATTTCTTTCGCGTTTAAGTTTCCTAGCTTCACTATAAATATTCCTTCTATATGGGGTAAGATTCTGATTAACATATACCATCTCATTGCTTTCATAACCTAAATGAATACAATTTAAATTTCTCTTCACCTTTCGCCTTTCCAGAAACCTATCCCTGTCTGCACGCCTTACAAATTTAACAATTATACCTCCTGCTTTTTGATTCGGTAGTTTTCTTAACCTATGACACACATCTATCATATCATTTGTCATCTCAATATCCAATGCCCTTCCCACACATTTTACAATTTCATACGAGTCTTCAATTTTCTTCTCCGGAATACCATAGATTTCAAGCGTGTTTCTTCTTCCATATTGATCGAGATCATCGAGTTGTTGCTGAGTTTCCTTCAGTTGTTTTTTCAAGAGAAGATTCTCCTCCTTCAGTTCCTGAATTTGTGCTAGACAAGCACTGATACTCTCAGATTGTTTCTTCATAAAGTTCGCATTCTCGTCCAGTTTCTCATGTGCCAGGTTTAGGGATTTTCCCAGCTCACGCTCAGTCTCCTCATTACCCTTCCTCAAATTCTCTATTTCTGTCTTTAAATCCCGTAACATGTTGTAAACATCTGATATTGATGGTGTTGATGAATGCGAAGGTAGTGGCATGTTATTATCTTGCAAGCTACTCCTCCTCGTATTTGAGCATTTTTTGCACCGCCATGTTTGATTTACGGACTTCATATATTCTACATCAGTTTCCTTTAGACCAACAGATTTTATGTGAAACCAATTGTAACAGTCACAACACTGTATTTTTGATGTAATGTCTTGTCTTGGTACGGCTTTAGAACATTCCACGCACACACTCATACTCATGTCGATACTTATATATATATATATTTATATCTCGAACGACTAGTGACTTCGCTCCACACAATTTTTTTTTTTTGTGACTGGCAATACTGTTTGTTTACATTCTGCGTATCTTACCGCAAGACAAATATTAACTGAATTGCTAGCTTAACTCATCATTATAATGAATAATTTATATTCAGTTGTCATTAGTAATACTTACTGTTCTCCGTGTCTTACTTTTGTTGCCATCACTCACTTCAAACTAGATAAATTCACACAAAATGTCGGAGCACCAAAGCCACTTCACTTCACTCGTCCATCGCCACAGAAAGTAGTACACATATATTTTAGAGTATCATAATTCACAATTTTATACTTGAAAATATATATTTCAAAGTGTGTCAATTCATTTATTTGTTTATTTTTTTTAGTAAGTTCCAGATGCAGAACAATGTACATAATTTGAACTGGAATTACAAATTATGTTGCAATGCTCTTGTTTAATAAAAGGAGAATTAAAAAAAAAGAACACCCTTTAAGGTGACTCGAACCTGGGACCTACTTTTACCCATTCAAGAACACTAACAGTTACACCACAACTTTATCTTCCTTTGAAACAACAATTTTCAAATATTCTGTCACTCCAATGTTGCAAATGTCGTTGGCTATACCTGTAGTTGAACTTCTACTTTAACTTTGGATTGCTTTTCGTGTATTAACAGTTACCTTCGAGAATGAATTTAACAGTGATGAATCAAAACGAGAAAATTGGTAGTTATTGTGAAAAAGCGAGGTATTTTTTCTAATTTATTATTATGATTTCTTGGCCTCTGTATAGGGCAGTGGCAACACACCATCGTGACGAAATTGGGGAGCTACGAGTGAGTAATATAACCCGTTCTCGTAAACCTCCTACAACGGCTGGGGTTCGACGTACTGACTCCACGTCAACTCTCATTAGGATTGTGGGAGGAGATCGGACTAGGCCCTTCAAGGACTGTCAAGCCAAGGGTTATTATTACTTTTTTTTATAGTGACAGAATACTTAAAAATTGTTGTTTCAACGGAAGGTACAGGCGTGGTGTAGTGGTTAGAGCTATCGACTGAACTTCTAGTGGTCTCAGGTTTGAGTCTTCTTTCAATATGTTCTCTTTCTTCAATTCTCGTTTTATTGAACAAGATCATTGTAACATTATTTGTAATAAGCAGTGCAAAGTGGCTACATTGTTCGGCATCTGGAACTTACTAAAAAAATAAACAGATAAATGAATTGATACACTTTCAAAGGGATGATTGCATGTATAAAATTGTGAATTATGATACTCTAACGATAATTGCGTACTGCTTCAAAATTAAGGAAATAACTATTTAAATTTGTTGTAATTAATGAGATACAAATTTTACCTCTTTCTCCACACCAGTTCAATGCAAGGTTTTTAAATGGTTGCGCCGATTCAAACTACCTTAGTTTTCTTTGTTACAAACAAGTATTCTTTGAATATTACATGTATAAGGAGAGTTGAACCTACATTTCAAATTGACCGTTCCTTCTACCTGCTTTCAGGAGTGAAAGCCTGTAGGATGTTGGTTACAGTTAAAGACTATTAACCTGATGGTCGTAGGTTCAAAGCCTTCCGGTGGCAGAAAATGTTCGTACGTTTTCGACATATCCCATTTTGTTATTGTCCACGAAGTGTGAAATTGAATGATTCTGTTTGGAAGTAACGATGGGGAGGATGAAAAATGTTAAGTAACAAAACTTCCATTTCAACGAACTCAGAAGTGGAAACAAATGGAACAATTCTTATACAGGGTGTTTCTAAAGGTCGTTTACAACGCTTGGGAGGTGATTCCTCACACGAAAACGAACAAAAAGTCTAAGTTCCATTTTTACGACTGAGGCTTCTTTTCCGAGATAGGAGCCTCGCAAAAGGTGACAAAGTGAACGTCACACCTGACTGGGACAAATACTATAACAGATAGAGAGGCGGTTAAAAGGGAATCATAAAAGAATCGTATGTGCTCAGTCCTGAAGTCACTATGAAAAGTTCACTGCACGCATGCGCAATGGAGTCCTCAAAGGAATTGAGGATTTCCAGCAAGAACAATACATGGAAAGGGTATGTAACGCAGCAAGAAGGACCGTGACAATAAGAAATGCGTTCAAGACAACACATCCCGACCTCAAACATCAAAACATGAGCACCGAACACAAAATCCGAAAAGTTGAGCACTGTTGCATACCCCAGTTACACGCGAGGAATGAACGGCAGTCGTTCCAGTCGTGTTGCAGGTGCTGGGATATGATCAGCAGTTCGCTCTAGGTTGTCATACTCATTGAAGAGTACTAGTATGTTGTATTGAAAGATGTTGACGTTGTGGAGTGGGTAAGTCAAGTATCGCAACAATTGGTATGTGGTGTTCGTACGATGATACGGCCAATTTTTGCAGTGTGCCAGTGTTAAACAACAACAATAGTTTTCAGTTCCAGCTCCCTATTACACAGATGGCTGTGTATACGACCCAGCAGCTAGCAGACATGCATCTCATGTATGGGGAGGCACGTGGTAATAGCCGTGAGGCAAGGCGTCTTTATGGAGAACGCTTTCCACATAGACTTTACCGTCTCACACCTTCTTTCAGGTAGTGGACAGTCGACTGCGTGAAACAGGGTCAGTGTTACCACCGCGGCAAGAATTTGGACCAGAAGTGTACGCACACATCAGTTTGCAGAAGATGTGTTAACAGCGGTTGCAGAACATCCTGGCACCAGTACGCGAGTGCTCGCTCGGGCACGAAACACGTCTCATGTGAATGTTTGGCGAGTGTTGTCAGAGGAAGGAATGCAACTTTTTAAACTGCAGAAAGTACAAGAACTGTTACCTCGTGATTTTCGCCCCGTATGGAGTTTTGCCAATGGTTGTTGCATCAGCTGGACACAAACCCTCACTTCGGGGCAAACGTATTGTGGACAGATGAAGCCATTTTCACCAGGATGGATGTCTTCAAAAGTAGAAACAGTTATGTATGGGACTTTGACAACCCACATGCACTTTTTGTGGCCCATCACCAGCACAGGTTTTCAGTGAATGTGTGGTGCGGGATAGTACATGATCATTTAATTGGACCATACATTCTCCCTGTTCGCCTGAATGGTTGCACGTATCATGCATTTCTTAGTGAGGTTCTGCCTGCACTGTTGGAGACCGTACCTTTGGCACTGCGGCAAGGAATGTGGTACCAACACGATGGTGCACCAGCTCATTTCGATTGTAATGTACGAAATTTCCTGCATGACGTGTTTCGCAATAAGTTCATTGGTAGGGATGAGCCTGTGCCTTGGCCACCGAGGTCGCCAGATCTCAACCTTCTCGATTTTTTCTTCTGGGGAGAAATGAAAACCCTCGTATACGACACACCTGTCACATCAGCTGAGGACCTCGTTGCTCGCATCAACGTCGCCGCCGCGACGGTAGCAGATACACCTGGCTTGTTTGCTCCTACTCGACAATCCTTGATTCGTCGCTGTCATCTCTGCGTAGAAGTAAACGGCAGACATTTTGAAAACCGTCTGTGATTATTGCCCTCGGCAAATCTCAGTGAGAACACTCTTGGTATTGCTCCCAGCCCCCTTTGTGTGGTGAATGTGACATCTTCAGTTGGTGTACAGTGTCACGGAATGTCTGTGTTTAAGATATTGTAGCATTTGTTGTTTGTTGTGTGTGTGTAGGGGGATATTACGTAGTTGTCGCGTGTAAAAATACACGTTGTCGTAATCATCTGATATTGTGTTTTTCTTTCCCTCCTCCTGGTGGAGTAATGTGTCTCTCGTATGCTACATGACATGATTCGTTGATTCCTCGCGTGTAACTGGGGTATGTGACAGTGCTCAACTTTTCGGATTTTGTGTTCGGTGCTCATGTTTTGATGTTTGAGGTCTTGATGTGTTGTCTTGAACGCATTTCTCATTGTCACGGTCCTTCTTGCTGCGTTACATACCCTTTCCATGTATTGTTCTTGCTGGAAATCCTCAATTCCTTTGAGGACTCCATTGCGCATGCGTGCAGTGAACTTTTCATAGTGACTTCAGGACTGAGCACATACGATTCTTTTATGATTCCCTTTTAACCGCCTCTCTATCTGTTATAGTATTCGTCCCAGTCAGGTGTGACGTTCACTTTGTCACATTTTGCGAGGCTCCTATCTCGGAAACGAAGCCTCAGTCGTAAAAATGGAACTTAGACTTTTTGCTTGTTTTCGTGTGAGGAATCACTTCCCAAGCGTTGTAAACGACCTTTAGAAACACCCTGTATATATGAAAATTACATTCAAGTTTATAGTGGTATATTCGCAGGTAAAATCAAAGATCTAAAGTGGTAGATTTTTTTCCCGTTCTCAAGTCAGACTAAAGACATTTCGCACCCTTCTAATACATTCTCCAACACATTTTAAAATGTTATTGCATGTTTCAAGTAGTTAGAGCGGGCACTAGCGACAACCCCCCCAAAAAATCTAACAATTTTATAGTGAGCTCTCTTAGTGTAATTTAACTGAAAATCAAGATTTTAGCTGATTTTCCAAGTGTAAAAAACTGAAAATTTGTTTTACGCAAGAGCTTAAATTTCAATTTTATTGTATAAAAATTTTAAGATTTAGATAATTTCCCCTATGACATTCAAATTTTACGTTACACCCACACCCACCCACACCTACATCTACACCCGCACCTACACCTGTTTACTTCAGGTCTACTTCAGGTCTACTTACGGTCCACTTCCGGTCCACTTCCGGGCTACTACTGGTCCACTTCTGGTCCACTTCCGGTCTACTTGACAGACACCTGTGGGTTTTTCCAGTTTTTTTTAAGTATATATGTACATATAATTAAGGGTTCAAAGCAACACTTGGTACGAGGCCTATTGTTCTTATTAATTTAACCACAATAGAAAACCAATTTGGCGATGTTTTTGTCTATTTTATACTATTGCAAATCTGTGTTTTTTCACCTCACCCTTGGTACGAGTGTCATAATTTCTTTCAAGTTAAAGTACGTAACACCTACACTTACACCCACACAAACCCACACCTACACTTACACCCACACAAATTTACTTCTGGTCTACTTCCGGTCTACTTCCGGTTTACTTCCGGTTTACTTGCGGTTTACATTCTGTCTACTTCCGGTCTACCTTCGGTTTACTTCCGTTCTACTTCCGGTTTAATTAACAGACACTTGTGGTTTTCAGCATGTTTTTAAGTATATAGTTTTATTAAGTATATAGTTTTTGATTTGAGCTCAAAAAATATATGTAAATACCAAAACCAAAAATAGTAAGAGACTACGAATACACAGTAATCGATCAGATTAAGTTCTGATGTGATCAGATGTTACTTGTTGTCTCCGGAAATTCTGTATAAATAACATAACTGAAAATTTTATCGTAAGAGCAAAAATTATTTTATTTTGAAGGTGGTTGAAGTTGTTTTCATCCAGATTGAATTTTGACTTGATTGTGTCTTTTTTATGTTTCTCTGAGAAAATTAGTAGTCGTAGTGTGGGTACCCCCCAAATCTAACAATTTCATAGTGAGCTCTCTTAGTGTAATTTAATACCAAAAAAATATATAGTTTTGTATACTAACATATAAAAAACAAATATTTATTACAGTGTATAGTATATTTTTATATTTTTTGTTTTTAAATAACATATATATTTTAATTATTTTAATTAAAAATATGTCATTTTAAAAAATGTTTTTGTATATAAAAAACCAATCTCAAAATTTTATATTTTTTTAAAAATTAATTTAAGAAATCAGAAAAATAATATTTTTTAAAACTAATTCCATAACTTAATTATAAAGAATGAATAATCAACATTTTTTAGATAATATTTTATATGATACAACTGAAGCATTAGATATTAACTATTTTCTAACTAAAGTAAAACCCCAAATTATAAATAAAATAAATATTCAACTTACAACTTGTTATCTCAAAATAAATTTTATTTTATCATCGAACTATAGAAATTCATCTAATAATCAAGAAATCATTTGTTGTCATTTCTACACTATAGTAACAAACATCAATTAGATGATATTTATGATAGCTTTTGTGAAGAATTTAAGTAAAAACAAAAAAAATTGAAAAAGGAAATTCAGGATGGTCACTTTGTGATAAGACCATAAGCATGAATTGAAAATAGCAAAATATCACCCTCTTGGAGGGGGAAGTGGATCTAGTTATTTTAGATTACCAGAACAGATCAGAAAAAAAAGGTGTATTGAATATTCAAAATGATGACAAAAAATATTTTCTTTGGTGTAACATAGCACATTTTTATCCAGCTAAAGATGATACATATCGTGTTTCTCAATGTTAAAAATATGAAATAGAATTAAAAAAGCTATGAAAGGAATAAAATATCCAGTAGACATTTTAGCTATCGAGCAATTTGAAAAACAATACAAAGAACACAATAATCGATCGGTAGCTGTTCATGTTTATGGTTATAATGAAAAAAATGATTATATTTATGTACTTAAACAGAATCATTCATTACCACATAATACACACACTATAAATTTATTATATGTTAAAAAATAACAAGAAACACTACTGTCTCATACAGGATGTCCAAGAATTGACAAAAAGTAAAGTAACACCACATGATCTTAAAATTACTATATGTGATAGATGTCTGAAATATTTTACGGAGGGGGTAAAATATCAAGCGAACAAGAATTAGAGCAACATATTAAAAATAGTAATACTCATCCTCATGTAACTTACAAATTTCCAAAGAAAAGTATAAAATTTTTTAGGTTTAGGGCACTGCTAAAACATCCATTTATAATCTCTGCTGATTTGGAAACAATACAAATATTAATAGCAAATAACTTTAACCAAGATTCAAATACATCACATACAAGACATATAGCTAAGCATGAAGCTTGTAGTTTTGGACTAATATTAATAAATACTTATGGGATCCAGATATCAGATAACTTAAGGGAACCGTTTATATATCGAGGTGAAGATGCAGCCAAAAATATCATTGAAACACTTGGAGAGCGGGTAAAAATTCTTGCTCCATTCTTACATACAGTAAAACCAAATGAAGAAACTTACACCAGAACAACAACGGGAATATAATAATGCCATACAATGATTTAGATAATAAAAAAATCCACATCACAACCATTTTAATGGAGGATATATCCATACGATTTGTAATTCGTGTAACTTGAAAATGCAAAAAACATTTTTTATTCCAGTAATTATTCGCAATTCAAAAAAAATTATACACATTTATTTATTAAAGCATTAGATTATGATGCAGAGAATATTAATATTAAAATACAGACTAAAGAAAAATATATTATTGTTGAGAAAACTATCAGATTAGAAAATAAAAGAACAGTTGTTCTTAAATTTTTGGATTCATATTTGTTTCTTTCCAGTAGTTTCGCTATTCTGTACAAACAATTAACCGAAGACAAATTTATTTATACAAAAAAAGAATTTGGGCAATATGATATAAATTTGCTAATGAGAAAAGGATTCTACACCTATCAATACATGGATGATTTTGAAAAATTTGAAGAGAGACAGTTGCCACCGAGATAAGTATTTTATAACCATCTTCAAGATAAAGAATGTAGCGAGGAGGATTATCAACTTGCACACACAATTTTGGACATGCTAGGTTGCGAGACAATGGGAGATTATCATGATTATTATTTGAAATTAGATGCTCTCTTGTTGGCTGATGTGTTCGATATTTTTCGAAAAAATTGTTTTGAAAAATATAATTTGGATCTTGTTTTTATGTGCACAACACCTGGTTTATCTTGGCAAGCTATGCTTTTAAATACTGGAGTTGAAATTGGTCTTCTCGAAGATAGTGAGCAGTTTACATTTTTTGAATCTGCTATACGTGATGGTATAGTGCAGTGTCCTTTGAGATATATAAAAGAAAACAATAAATATTTATCTGATTATGATGCTAATAAAAAATCTAAATTTATTCAATCTATTGATATGAACAATTTATATGGATATGTAATGACTCAATCACTCCCCATTGGTAATTACGAATGGATGACCCAGGTAGAACTTGAAGACAGGGATTTCTTTAAATGGCCTGAAGATCATCCAAAAGGTTGTATATTGGAAGTTGATAAACTATACCCACCATGGTGTCATGAGAAACACCATGGATTAACAATGGCACCACTATCTCAAAAAGTTCCAGGTACAGAAGAAACAAAATTAATGTTAACATTCGAAAAAAAAAATAATTATGTACTTCATTATCGAATGTTACAATATTACGAAAAGCAAGGTATAATATTTACAAATATCCATAGAAGTTTAAAATTTGATCAAACAAAATGGTTAGCTCAATATATTGTGAAAAATACAAACACTCGAATACAAACAAATTCTAAAGTTTTGAAAGATCATTATAATTTAATACTTAATGCCATATATCGAAATTTTTTTGAGAACAAAAAATATCGATTGAGGTGTAGTTTAGTGACCAATTGGAAAAAACTTTTGAAACTCATTGCTGATCCTGCATACAAAAATTTTAGAGACATTACTGAAAATATGACTCTTATTGAAAGAAGTAACACCGATGTAGTGTGTCATGTGCCAATAGCTGTGGGTGTTACAATTCTTAAATTATCTAAATTAAAAATGTATAAATTTCATTATGATGTGATGCAAGCTAGATCTAAAAACATAAAAGTAGCATACATGGATACTGATAATTTTATATATGAAATAGAAACAGATTATTTGTACAAAGATTTACTAGATATGGAAGAACATTTTGATTTTTCTAACTATCCAAAACAATGTCCATTATATAATTTATTCTACAGTGTTGATAAGAAGATGATCCCTGGGAAAATGAAAGATGAATCAGCAGGATCTATAATATATGAATTTGCTGAACTCAGAGCAAAATGTATTGTATGAAAATAAATGAAAAACAGAAGAAATTAAAAAAGCTAAGGGTATGAAACGACCAAATATAGTAAGACTGAAAATGGATGATTTTTAAAATTGTTTATTTTAAAATATAAATGAAAAAATTAATGTCTGCATATTATTTTACCAATAAAAATCATACTATTTATACTACAATAAAAAATAAAATAGCCCTCGATGGTCATGACAATAAATTAGAAATATTAGATTGTAACATCCAAACTAGAGAATATGGACACTATGTTAAGACAAAACATTGTAATAAATGTAAATTTAAAATTTGAAATAAATAATTATATTTAATGTTTTAAAGTTATATATAATTATTCATATATTTTTATCGAGCCTAAGGCTCTGAAGTAAATAATAAAATAATAAAATTCTATATTCTATTCTATTCTATTTAAAATTGTTCTATCACTCTTTCATGCTTTACATCATATACATATGACTTCTCTATTATTAATATAGCACTGCATGTAGTATTTTCTATTACAGTTTCATGAAATTCACATATAAATTTTAAATTAATTCAATCATGTATAACTACCAATTTTCTTTTTGACGCATTTATTAAAAGCATTGGTCTGTGAATTATGAACTCATCTGGATTATAGTACATGTCTATGTTTCCTTCAGTTACTCGTCCAAAAGCACTAAATGCTTCATATAACTTCAAATAATCTTGTTCTGCAATGTTAAAATTATAATTTTCACGAGGGAACGCCTCGTTTCCGCCATTCTTCAAATACACATTTTTAATTTTGCAATTATCAAACTGGCTGCTATTCATGAATTCATTGATAAGTATAAAATTGAATCGGAATTTGAGAATTTTTGAAAATGTTCGCTTTGTATTTCAGAGCATAATTGGACTCATATTCAACTATAGGCATTCGTAACTCCATAGACTGGATTACACATTTTGCATCTTCGGATAAACTAGCCTCATTATCTGTTCCATCTGCATTCAAAGAGTAGTGCTAACTTGTTGTTTCTAAGTCACACTTTGTAGGTATGCATTTGTAGCCTCTTTTTTTTATCAATTGAATATCACTTTTTGACATATTTTGACAATTTTTTGTCGATGTTTTTGCGTTTAGCGATGTTTTAGTAAAATTTCCATTTTTTCCCACTCACACTTAGTAGGTATGCATTTGTAGCCTCTGTTTTTTACCAATCGAATATCAGTTTTTGACATATTTTGACAATTTTTTGTCGATGTTTTTGCGTTTAGCGATGTTTTAGTAAAATTTCCCTTTTTTTCCCCACTCACACTTGGTAGGTATATCACGATCTTACGTGATATAACTTAATCTACCCTTTTTTCTTACGATTTTTTATTTTTTTTTATTATCCTAAGTGATATAACTTAACCTATAATTTTTTTTATTTACGCACCGAACTAACCTACAAGGGACTCTGTTTGTTTTAATATTTCAGTATTTTAAGGTTTTCACAAATTTTATATCACCTAAAATGTGTTGGATGTTGATTTTTTTTTTAGTATGTGGCAATTTTTTTATGAATTTTAAAACTGTTCCGTCACCCTCTAGTTTTTCACGTCGTTTCAACGTTGTTTTCAGTGAAACCGTTTCGGTAAACGTTCTTATACGTTCTTAAACGTTTCAACGTTTATATAAGAACGATAAAAACGTACTGTGATACTCATCTTCACGATTTGTCAAACGTATAATTTATTCGCTGTTCATATTTTCCATCCTTAAATTCTAATAATTATGTATTTTATCTAACAACAGATTAAATTAAATACCAAACATTATCGAGAAGCAATTCCCAAAACATATTACTAAAATATTAACATTATAATAAGTGTCCCTGCATAGCCATTTCAGTCTTCAAACGGCTTCGAATAGCTTCCATACGTTGATTCGCAATTAGTCAAACATGTCAAATGTAACTGCTATTAGTAAACGTACGAGGAAAAATAAGTTTTGTAGAAATTCTCTTCTCAATAAGAATACTATATTACTACCTTTATTACATTAAATATTAATTAATTAATTAATTCTCTAGCACTCTTGATTCTGAAAATTCAAGTTACAGTTCAATTTGTACTTATCCTGAGCAAAATTTATATATATTCTATTACAATCTTTACAGATTTCTTTTAGATTCATCTCCATCTTCGCTTTGGTCCTTTACCATCAGGTTTCCCAACAAGATTCCTGTAAAATCTCCTTTCTCATTCGTGCCCACCTAAGTATTTGTGATATAATCATCAATCTAATAATACTTGGAAACTGACATAAATTATATACTTCTAAATTATGTAACCTTCACCATTCACTTGTTTCTTCATCCCCTTTTAAAATATTTTCCTAAGAATCTTATTTTCAAATACTCTCAATGTCAATGCAAGGGATCAATTTTTCGCATCCGCAGGCACAATTACTGTTATTGGATATTTTAACATTTAGTATCTTAGATATTAAACAAGAAGACAAAAGTTTATGAAGAAAAAAAGTAACATGCATTTCCTGAATTAAGCCTACTTAAGAGATCTGTAGGAAGACCAAGACGAAGATGGAGGGACAACGTTGAAATGGACCTATAGAAAATCGGTAGGGATGGAAAAGATTATATAGAATTTGCTCAAGATAGGGACAAATAGAAGGCCTGTGTTGCTGAACCTTCGGGTTTAAGAAGGCTAGGGAGTTAGTTAGTTAGTTAGTGTGTCTCACTGCTACACGGAAAATCCTACAGGAGTTTTTTTTTTGGTGCTTCTAACATTTTAAGATATATCCTACCATATTCTACATATTCAACGAATTCATTTGATTACAATACAACAACGTTTTATTATTACATCATATGTTTCAATATTTTCATAGTCATCCAAACATTTGACAAAACATTTTTTTTTAGTTACGAAGATAGGAAGAGAAAAAAGTAGTTGAATAATTTCGAGAAGTATTTCTTAATAGGGGACAGTGTTTTATTTTTTTTTATTTATTTTTTTCGTGTAACCACTATGTTATCGATAGGAACAAGGCAATACCAACATTACCACTATGCTATTATATTGAAGGGGATTTTCCATTATCAATTGTGTTCACACACAAAACTTAGTACCTGTCTGCATCCATACCTAGATCAAAAGATTCGAACTTATTTAATTATTTACGCTTGTGCTTGTATTTTGCTCTCTTCGGGTTTAAAAAGCCTAGAGAGTTAGTTAGTTGATTGTTTCCCACTGCACTATTTCAATTTTTGAATAATCACATGTTAGTTATGAATGCATTGTTGACATCCTGTCTGATCATATATGTGTTCGGGTTGAGGCTCCGTATCTACCTGCAACATTTCTTTTCTTCTTTTTTCTTGATATCTGCTTTCTATATTGAACATTAGAAACAACACATTCCCATTAACAATATTTCATATTATGCAAAACATTTAAGTCTATACACCATCAGGGTGTGGGATTGCAACAACGTTACCACTACGTCATCCGACAAAAAGCCAGAATCGGTATTGTTATATTTTATTGCTCAGGTCATTTCATTTTTTAATATGTATAGCTATAGTGAACATACTAACTTAAGCCCTCACACTCGTAAACCAACAAAAATACACCTCTGTTAACTGCCTTGTATTTGGTGAGGGGTTAGCTGTTGGTGCAATACACTTTAAAGTTTAGTTTTCTAAGTGCCACACATCAATTTCATCATAATTATCATTATTCATCCTCATCGTTGCCATTAGCCAAATTTTCCTCTTCTTTTTTTTTACAAATTTTTTCGTACCGATATCGCCTTAGCAGATTAACAGAAATCGTCTAAAATTTGAACTCGTGACACCTCCCAATACCGTTGCAAGCTTATTTGTGATTGTTCCCCTCAATTATTTAAAGTACCTCACTTTCATATTCAAATACACACAAGTAAAAAAAATGTTCATATCACATTAGTGATTTTAAATTGTATTCTTGGGGCCATTTTCTGATATTAAAATAGGCGAAAACACACTGCTATGCTTAATAAAAAAAATGCAAAATTCCCCGACAACGTTTCAGCTACTAGGACCTCATTACCATGAGCCTAATCCTAGTAAGCCACATACACACCTGTTCTTCGTATCGCATATGCTAGTAAGTCAGATGACATACTGGGAAAATCACATTTCCCCCAATGATTCCACCACAACAAACGTCGCACATGCTAGAAGAAACAGGATCAGGATATTTTATGCTAAATTTACGGCTGCTGTATGCAGTTATAGGCAAATCATTAAAAAAGCGCTCTAATATACAATGATTTCTCCTACCATGTACCCTAACATACAATTTAACATAACAAGTAAAATGTCGATTCGTCTATATATACCCAACAAAACTCAGAAACTGTCATACACGAGAGCTAATATTTTGCAACAACTATAATTACCCAACACTAGCAACAAGAACAAAAAAATTATATCAATTATTTGTATACTATTAATTAGTAATTTTAGATAATATTAATTATTAGTTGTCAGTTGTAATTAATTTTAAAAAACAATTAATAACATGTTAGGTGATGATAACCAAGTGCAAAAAGCATTGCATTTTTTTTACACACAAACAAAGCACCACTTAGTTCACAAAACATCTAACAGATGGCAGATAGTTACATGGTTCAGGTTAGGATGATGATTTTTGGGTTGCTGGATTGGGGTTGAAGAATACTATTTGTTGTAGTGACCACAGTATTGTTTTTTTGTGTGTGTTTTCTGTTCTCTTACGAGAATTAATATAGGTTGTAATAGAACCCTCCAATTCATGACTTAGGAAAAATCTGTTTGGTGATTCATCATGTACACCTATATGTGAGAAAAAGTAAGAATAGAACCTATGATTGGAAATCCAAAATGGCGACCGGAAGTAGGGTTATCTTGGAAACGGTAAGACTTAGGAAAAATCTGTTTGCGGATTCATCACGTAAACCTATACGTGAGAAAAAGTATGAATAGAACCTATGTTCGGAAATCCAAAATGGCGACCGGAAGTGGGGTTATCTTGGAAACGGTAAGACTTAGGAAAAATCTGTTTGCGGATTCATCACGTACACCTACACGTGAGAAAAAGTATGAATAGAACCTATGTTCGGAAATCCAAAATGGCGACCGGAAGTGGGGTTATCTTGGAAACGGTAAGACTTAGGAGAAATCTGTTTGCGGATTCATCACGTACGCCTATATGTAAGTAAAATATGAATAGAACCTATGCTCGGAAATCCAAAATGGCAACCGGAAGTGGGGTTATCTTGGAAACGGTAAGACTTAGGAAAAATCTGTTTGGGGATTCATCACGTACGCCTATACGTAAGTAAAATATGAATAGATCCTATGTTCGGAAATCCAAAATGGCGACCGGAAGTGGGGTTATCTTGGAAACGGTAAGACTTAGGAAAAATCTGTTTTGGGATTCATCACGTACACCTATACGTGAGAAAAAGTATGAATAGAACCTATGTTCGGAAATCCAAAATGGCGACCGGAAGTGGGGTTATCTTGGAAACGGTAAGACTTAGGAAAAATCTGTTTGCGGATTCATCACATACACCTATACGTGAGAAAAAGTATGAATAGAACCTATGTTCGGAAATCCAAAATGGCGACCGGAAGTGGGGTTATCTTGGAAATGGTAAGACTTAGGAAAAATCTGTTTGGGGGTCACCGAGCTATATTTCGGGCAATAAAGAACAACAACTCACCCTAAGACAAGTGCCTAAAACAACAGCATAGCCTTTCACAAGAGAAGAGGGGAAGAGAATATTAAAACAACTCACCCCTAAGGCAAGTGCCTAAAACAAGAGCGTAGCTTTTTACGATGTAAATTTTTGAGGGGAAATCTGTTCGAACGATCGAACTAACATCAAGATCGTCTGCGAGTTCAACAGTCCGTTGCCCGGGGATACCGTGTGCAGCGTCATCCTGATTGCAGAGAAGTCCTTCGCGTACGACGTGAAGAACGAGAGGGTGACGGAACAGTTTTAAAATTCATAAAAAAATTGCCACATACTAAAACAAAATCAACATCCAACACATTTTAGGTTATATAAAATTTGTGAAAACCTTAAAATACTGAAATATTAAAACGAACAGAGTCCCTTGTAGGTTAGTTCGGTGCGTAAACAAAAAAAAATGATAGGTTAAGTTATATCACTTAGGATCGTAAAAAAATTAAAAAATCGTAAGAAAAAAGGATAGATTAAGTTATATCACGTAAGATCGTGATATACCTACCAAGTGTGAGTGGGGAAAAAAAGGGAAATTTTACTAAAACATCGCTAAACGCAAAAACATCGACAAAAAATTGTCAAAATATGTCAAAAACTGATATTCGATTGGTAAAAAACTGAGGCTACAAATGCATACCTACTAAGTGTGAGTGGGAAAAAATGGAAATTTTACTAAAACATCGCTAAACGCAAAAACATCGACAAAAAATTGTCAAAATATGTCAAAAAGTGATATTCAATTGATAAAAAAAGAGGCTACAAATGCATACCTACAAAGTGTGACTTAGAAACAACAAGTTAGCACTATGATCATTGGGTGCTCCGCGAAATATGACACTCAAACCACCTTTCCACATAATTTCTTTATAATCAGAGAAAAATATTGTGTGACTTTTTGCTTGAATTTTTGTTCCTGCTTCGAACCCACCAACTTTGTAATATGCACTCTCTGATTTGGACAGTTTTAATGTCCCCACCACCGTAGTAGATGTAATTCCAGGGCAATCAGTCCTGTCAATCACTGAACCATGCTTTCTGACTTCAATTTGAGAGAATAAGAATGGAACAAAATTATCTATAAATTTTATACTAGCCCCAGGGAGGGGATATTCTTCAACATTACTTTGTTTTACAATATCAAATTTTATATACACATCAGATTTATGTGGATGATTGAATCCGTCCCCCAATGTGATGTCATACTGTATCTCTTTATTGGGCTGATTCAAATTTGCAAATGTCCTCCTCTTCGGAGGGAAGTGCAGAAATTCATGACTCTCAATATTTTCCATCTTGGTATTTTTTAATATTTTTTAAATATTAATTTCTATTATCGCAGTGCTATTAGGACCAGCAAAATCGATGATTTCATTTTTCTCGTTTGTAATTGTTATTTCTATGTAATTACCTTTATCAATAGAAACAGGGAAATAGACTGGTGGGATTGGGGAATAGAAGATAGGTTCCATAATTTCCGAATTCGGTTTAAATGTAGCAATAATACCTGTCTCCTTGTGACTGCCAATCGAATTTTCTTCTGCTTTGATAATTATAACTTTGGCAAAGTTGCAGTGAATATTCAATGTCTCAATAGCTAAGCATTTTGGTATAAATTTACCTATGTGCCTAATACCTGGTTCTAATTTACTACTGTCCAATAGGAATAATTATTTTTTCATTACCTACTAATATAGTATTGTTGTAGGTAGTTACATTCGGTATGAGATACATACTGTAGAATGCTCTTAGAGCTATGGATTTTGGATAGATAGATAGTTTCAAAACCGAAGTCTCGCTGGAGAGATGAAAAATTCCCATATTTAATATGTAATAAAGATTTTTCAAAATCCTTCAATTTGATGTTTTGTATTTTATTTAAAATTCTGAGCATTGTAATGCAAACATGTCTCATATAATTTGTTCGAAATCTTGAATACGATCGTCGTTTCAAGTAACGAATTAATTCTGTAGGGGGTAAAACTCCAAGATAATCGAAAATAAAAGCATTGTCATTTTGTTCATAATAGCATATCCAGTGAGTACCAACGTTTTCGGACTTGTCCAAATTCACCACGCCATATTCTCGAAAGTGAGGACTACCTCTAGGAAGAGAATCGGACATGAAAACCCCCCTGAAGTGTTTAATTTTAAATATTTTAATTAAATGTTCCATGTCTTGGTTGGTAAGAGCTTTTTCTCTTTTTTAATTTTCTGTGTGCTGAAGACTTCACACCTTTCGCTATTTGCTATTTTTTTCTCCATGGCAAGATTATGACGGTTTTGCTCTTCTAGTTCTGGCTTATTTTTTTTCGAATCAATTACAGTTTTGGCAATAGCAGCTCTACCCCCATCCAAGTTCCCAACTGCCGCCAATGCAGCCAAGAGAGCTGGAATGATGAATATGAATCGTCCACTTTGTGTTTTATTTCTTGCATTTTGCAATCGTTTTAATTGTGGCGTACTGAGTAATAATTTCATTCCGTTCCCTTTGGCTATACATTGCCTCTTCGTATCTTGCTGTTTTTTTTAGTTAAAATAGAATTTAAGTTTAAAATTTTTAAGATCGTGATATGGTCCTTGGTACACAACTCCTTTTATTTTCATGTTGGTATATTATTATTATTATTTTTATTTTCAGGGTATTTATATTACAAACCCCACCCTAATTTTTGTTTTGTATTCATAGCAATAGTTGTACCCAACGCTGTTATTTTTTCACCCGCAGATGTATCTCTGCTGGTTAATTTTCCAAAGCTACCACTTCCAGTTTTTGATCAGCCACATGACGATCATTCAGATCTTTATGTGTGTTGTAAGCAATATCATGTTCTTTGCAAGCTGCATCCAGAGGATTAATACCCCTGTCACCTCCTTCTATTCGTTTCTCAAGTTTTGTGCCAGGACCACAATATTCCAGAATTTAGGAGGTAAAGTATTGATAATTTTAATTAAGTATCCTATACCTTTATGATCGTTTACAATAAAATTAGCTAATTTGTCACTAATCATATATACAATACCCATTTTCTCATTATGGAAATTATTGTTGCCAGCATTATTTTCCCTGCTATAACCAGCAACCTATCTATAAGTTTTCTCACATCGTTTACCCATACAAATTCCTTAGGTAGAGTATTGTATTGTTTTATACCACTACCGGTTTCTAGTTGATTCCAGACAGGTTTAATCAGATTTTTGTATTTATCCCCGCTGCTCGATTTCACACACTTTTGACTGGCATCGTTATTTTGCTATAAAGCATCAGAGAGTGTCAAAATTTCAGAGTAAATTTGATAATCATCTTCTGTAACATTTTTTGGTTGTTTTTTGGTAATGAGTTCCCAAAGCAATACGGTACCAGGATATCTGTACCTGCTGTTTCTCCCACCCAAATTAATTTTTATGTTGTCCCCTTCGAATGTTACTTTAGATTTGCCAAATTTCCATAATACACCTTCATTACCCTCCATAGTTTAATACAAACCAAATACTTAATCTTTTTCAAATTTTTCTGTACTCAGGTAATCCCTTGCCAGGGGACCCAACTCGATTTTCTCTGATTCATCTATAGCTGCTTTAGCAGATATTTCCTTAAATACCAGAGGAGTGTGGATACTAAATAAAGGGGAAGGAGGGAAGTCTGCTTAATTTTTAGCAGTAAGAGATACAAATTCATTGATGAGGTTTTTGTTTTGTTCGGTAACACTCTTAATCTCTTTACCGAGACCACTGATTCATCGATAGTATTCTGGTCTTGACGCTTGTGTTGTTCGTAAAAACCTATATTATCTGATTTCCAACCTTTGAAACGTTTGGACAAGTACTCTCGTAATTTCGAATTATCTTCAATTTTATGTTTCTTCATATTTATTTTTTTATTAATGGTTATTTTATATTGTTTCAACGTTCAATAAGTCGTTGATTTTATTTCTAAACTTACCATTGTTAGGTTTACAAGTCATGTCGATAGTATCAAATCCAAAATCGTCGCTGTTCCAAAAAGATGAACATAATTTTGAAAATTGGTTGTAATATAAATCTCCTCCCACATACTCATCGTATGCATGTTTCAAATTAGAACGATCTTGACGAAACAAACAGAGTAAGTTTGTATTATCTCGTAGTAATTGTTTGGGAATTTTGGAATATGTTTCAGCTAGATAAAAGCAGTCTACATCTTTGTGACGACCCTGTGTAAAAAAAACTCAAATTTCATTATGATTTTCAAGAATAACATCATCGAACACCACAACAGAATTTTTCAAACATTGGTTGAGAGATTTTATTGTTGATGCAAATGTAGTTATGCCCAGTCCCTAGTACAACTTCATGAGTTTTCGGTTTTTCGGTTGTTCTAAACTTTTAGAAAACACATACAAGTGTCTATTTTTCCAATCTACCCAATTGGGGGCAAGCACGATATTTTCAACAAGCAATGTGGTTTTTCACAACCTGATGGGCCTGTAATGAGGCATCTGATGGTATCTCGTAACAACTACCCATTTTTCTTATTAGTTTCCACTACATCTGGGAAACACTGTACCACATTCCATGTTGGTGTCAAAGAATCACCTGGTTTGCTTGCTTCTATCCAACATTTGTCTGGCAGACCTAACCATTTCACATACAATTTACTATTTTTCTTCTTCAATATTTTCTCGATTAGATATGTATCTCGATATCTTGTTTTACTGAGTTCCTCTTCATAAAATCTCCCTTTCAATATTTTATTATGATTATCTTTTATGATTCATGTATTTCTAGTACCTGGTATAACTTGAACCATTGAGAATTACTCCCTACTCCAATTCTTAGTAAAACCCTTATATTTACTAACCCTTACCTGATCCCATATTTTAAACTTTGGCTTTTTGGTAGTGTATGTATATTTTTACAATAAACAGTAGAAATCAATCTTTGTTCATCAGATTTGGTTATCTCAGCAGGTTTCCTGTGAATAGTACTGTGTACTGTATTGTTTTAATCATGAATTTGCACCCACTTATAATAGCCTTGTAGTGTAGATTTTCTCCACATGCGATTTTTTAATGTTCTGTTGAAGCGTTCAACTATACAATTTTCAGATCACTGTAGGTTTAATATTATGTTGTTGCATTAACTTAGCAAATGTATAATTGTAAAATTCTTTCCCTCTATCTGTCTGTAAATATTTTGGTATCCTTCCTCACTAAATATCGACTTAAAAGCTTCAGTAACACAAGTACCAGTCTTGGATTTTAAGGGAACAGCCCATGCATATTTGCTAAAGGTATCAATAACTGTAAGCATATATTTGTAACCATGATTTATCTTATCCAAATTTTTTAAAGTCCCCTTGGAGGAGGACATCTCAATCAGATCAGCCTGGAAGAATTCATTTATACCTTTTGTTACTACACTTAATCGCTTGTAATTGCGACGGGCTGGTTTGTGTAATTCATAAACTATATCTTGTCTTGACTTCGAGTTCGAAGTGCGAATATCGCATAAATTGGATTCTCCTTAGGGTATAACCGCTTTATGTCAAATACTAGCTTGTCACCAATTTCAATATCAAAAACTGATAATTGTTCGTCGTCATCTACTTTATATTTATTAGTAGACTCATCCCGGTATGCAATAGGTATTTGAACTGCCTTGTGTATACAATAGTAGAGCAGTGTCCCCGGTTCTGCGCCCGAAAATGGGGCTCCGTGGGGCTCGCCTTAATGGATTTCTCTCGTAAGGCGAGAGCCCCATTTTCTTGCAGTGTTGCCAACTCCTCACTCAAAAAATCACCAAGGTTTTTGTTTTTGAGTCTAACCTAACCTAAGGCAAGGAGCTGGCAACACTGCTTGAGGCTCGCCTTAATGGATTTCTCTCGTAAGGCGAGCCTCATTTTCTTGCAGTGTTGCCAACTCCTCACTCGAAAAAATCACCAAGGTTTTTATCTTTGTCTAACCTAACCTAAAGCAAGGAGCTGGCAACACTGCTTGAGGCTTGTACCTAACCTAACCTAACCTACCTAACCTACCTAACCTAACCTAACCTAACCTAACCTAACCTACCTAACCTAACCTAACCTAACCTACCTAACCTACCTAACCTAACCTAACCTAACCTACCTAACCTAACCTAACCTAACCTAACCTAACCTAACCTAACCTAACCTAACCTAACCTACCTAACCTACCTAACCTAACCTAACCTACCTAACCTACCTAACCAACCTAACCTAACCTAACCAAACCTAACCTAACCTAACCTAACCTAACCTAGCCTACCTAACCTACCTAACCTACCTAACCTAACCTAACCTAACCTACCTAACCTACCTAACCTACCTAACCTAACCAACCTAACCTAACCTAACCTAACCTAACCTAACCTAACCTAAAGCAAGGAGCTGGCAATACTGCTTGAGGCTTGCCTTAATTAATTGCATAAAGCAATTTGCCAACCTACTGGTATTTTTGCCATAGCTTTTTTACAAAAAAAAAGAGAGGAGAGAGAGAGGGAAGAGTTAAACAACCGACAGTGTTGCCAACACCTACCTACAGCTTTTTTTTTTACTTGGCAAGGGCTTAGCCAATTTATATACTGGCGTAACATACATGCACTGGACAATAGAGCCGGCAACAAATATATACTGCTGTAAAAGAGAGAGATGGATGGATGGATGGCAACACAGTATGTGTGTGCGTGTGTGTGTATAATATGTAGTATTATTAACTAGAGTGTGTTGGCAACCCACCTATAATTAAAAAAAAATAGAGATACCAACATTGATGTAAGATGAAGAGAGAGACCTAGAGCTGGCAACAGTGGTGAGCGAATATGTTTTATTTCCAAGTTCTGGGCGCTAATGTATATCGTGATTTTTGCAAACCTCTCTCGCGGGGGCGATGTGCCACACACGCGCGCGTGCGCGCACCTGTATTGTGATCCAAACAAACAAATAATAATTATTGTTTTTTTTAGGATGCCTGGCTTCTAACCTCGCCAGGGTGCGTGGTGCCCAACCCAAAAAGGTTCTAACAGCTGCGGTTGTAGATAACCGCACCTCTGTAGAGTTTCACGTGTTTTTTTTTTGTATGGTAGTGGTGAATACTGCTTGAGGCTTGTCTTGCAGCGTTGCCAACATCTTACTCGAAAAAATCACCAAGGTTTTTATTCTGGTCTAACCTAGCCTAAAACAAGAAGCTGGCAATACTGCCAACATTTTACTCGAAAAGTCACCAAGGTTTTTATTTTGGTCTAACCTAACCTAAAGCAAGGAGCTGGCAATACTGCTTGCTTTACATTGCATAAAGCAATTTGCCAACCTACTGGTATTTTTGCCATAGCTTTTTACAAAAAAGAGAGAGAGAGAGGGAAGAGTTAAACAACTGACAGTGTTGCCAACACCTACCTACAGCTTTTTTTTTTACTTGGCAAGGGTTTAGCCAATTTATACACTGGCGCAACATACACACGCTGGGCAATAGAGCCGGCAACAAATATATACTGCTGTAAAAGAGTGAGATGGATGGATGGCAACACAGTATGTGTGCGCGTGTGTGTATAATATGTAGTATTATTAACTAGAGTGTGTTGGCAACTTGCCTGCAACTAAAAAAAAGATAGAGATACCAACATTGCTGTAAGATAAAGAGAGAGGCCTAGAGCTGGCAACAGTGGTGAGTGAATATGCATTATTTCCAAGTTCTGGGCGCCAATGTATATTGTGACTTTTGTAAACCTCTCTTGCTGTTGTGCTGCACACGCACGCGCGTGTTTTTTATTATTTTCGTATTGTGATGCAAACAAACAAATAATAATTGTTGTTTTTTTTAGGATTTCTGACCCCTATAACCTTGCCAGGGTGCGTGGGTGCTCAACACCAGTTCTAACGGTCATGGCTATCAAAAGCCCAATGCCTCTGTAGAGTTTTGTGAGTTATTATTTTTTTAATTTGCGCATCGAACTAACTTATATTGGATTTTGATCGTAGTGTGCAGTGTTAATTTGATCAGAGGTGCCTTATCGGCTGGATTGTTGTTATTCTGCAGCACTGTCGAGGTGAAATCCAAATTGTATATGTGCTTGTCGAAATGCTTTCGTATGCGTGGAAGGGTGTGCTTGGACCAGTGGGGAAATTTATTTTTCGCACCGAGGTCTGTCGCGGAAGTCTTCGTGCTCGAATTGTGCGAGGGGGTTGTCGTCGAAGATTTGTCCAATAGGAGTTGGCAACACTGAATAGTTGCTTCATAAATTTTTTGTTTTTTAAATATATGATATTTCACAGGTGAGGCTAACCTACAAGTTACAAGTTGACGGCGTAATCTTCTATAAGATGATAAGTATGCAATAAGATGAAGAAGACGCTAACTGGCAATAGCGGTGTTAATGTTTCTAGCTTTCTATTTTTTCTCACTGGGTTTTTTTTTCTATGGCGCAGTGGTATTTAAGGATTTGATACTCGCACAAGTGGTTCTTGAAACTGTAGGTTTGATTTTTTTTTATTTCTAGTTCGATATGAGATATACACAATTTTATTTTTTGAAGTACAGTTAATATTACCTAATTTGGGTTAAGCTATAACATACAACTAGCGATCGACACGACTGCCTGACACACAGACAGAGAGAGTGTGAGCAAATTCAAAGTGTGATCTATTGTGAACTAAACTAATCTCACTCACCCACCCACATATAGTCTTACAGGTAACTCAAAAAGCAGAAAGTAGTATATAGCATGACAGGTCGATCTATCGTAAACTAAACTAACCTCACTTGCCCACTCACATATAGCCTTACAGGTGACTCAAAGGTAGAAAGGCAGCTATATCACTTGTAAGGGGCAACACACAAGATCTATTGCAAACTAAATTAACCTACGACATAAGCCATGGGCACATCTTCCAGATAGGGTATAAACAACTCACCTCTTGCAATTGTATAACGGGGAAAATTAACCTACAGCTGGCAACACTGTTTGAGTTGCTTTCGATGAGCCAAACTTATATTTTGCAAATAGGCTCTACAGCTAGAAGCTTGAAACATATATCTTCGCAGAGTATGCCAACTTACCTCATGTAAAAATATTACCTAGTATGGTTAAGCTGTGACATACAACTAACGATCGACACGACTACCTGACACACATACGGAGAGAGTGAGACAGCTTATATGCAATATATTCCTACACATGTACTGGGTTTAAAAGGTAACTTGCAACAACTATTTCACTCACCCTCCTATCAAAATCTTCTAACCACATGTTTTTGATACTTGCTGCCAGAACATGCTGGTTTTAGACTGTAAATTCAACCCGATTATTCTATTTGTGCATGATGCTCGTATTTGGAATATTTAATTTTTGGCATACGGTATTTTGCGTGCTCCAGTAACCTTGCGCTCGATTCACGGAAGCTATGACGCGTATTTCGTGTTTTGCGAACATGCGAGAATTTTTCACAATAGATAATATATTGCAAGAGCGAGTTGTTTGTGTATATAAATCTAGCTTTGGAAATGGACATGAATATAATGTCAAAAATTATTGCATAACTTAAAAATATTGATATTTATTGCACTAGCAAAGGTAAATGTGGAATGCCCCGGCCCCTCAGCTGTTAGGTTAAACACCATAAAAATTTCATTACTGATAGCAAGCATTCTCATATCGATAAAACAGATCTAGTAATGAGCTGTCTTGCAAGTCTCCTGAGTGAAGGAATATGATGCCACTATAAACTGTAAACAAGATATGCAGTCCCTCGCATGAGATGTACGAGACTTATGAACCTCGACCTATAGAGTTGTACAACGGATGTTTTTTTTTGTTAAGCATAGCGGTGTGTTTTTGTTTATTTCAATGTTATCGAGCGTGCATGTAAAGAAGGGGAGAGAAAAAAATAAGAGGAGGGGGGTTATAACGGATAATTCATGTTTTTGATTTCAATACTTTAGCTAGTTACGATTCACCTGCTATCTAGAAGGACACTGGACGATGGCTAAAAGCGAGGGAAGGAGAGAAATGTTATTTTTTATTTTTTGATGGTGTGTGATGAAATAGTTTTAGATAATAATAGTAGGCTAATAGAATTGTAGAAAACGGATGTATCGTGATGCGAGGCTGAAAGTAATTTCGAAAGCAGTCTCGGGCATCTTCGTGTTCAGCCAACAAGAAAAATGTACATGGAGGGTGCAACGGTATTGTCCATGGATGGTTTTTCTGAATAAACATACATATTAGTTTTTGCAGTCTCCAGATGGGACCGGAGTTTTTTTTGTTTTGGTTGGACAAGAGGGTTCAGATAAATACATGGACATCAAAATAAAAGAAAAAAAATTTACTCTACTGCTCACATGTATTGAGTCTTCCAATAACACACCTTGCGGGGCGTACCTACATGTATGCAAAATATAGTTAATGTCTTATTTCTCGAACCTGTGGTCTGTAGATTTGCTTTTGTTGGCAACAGAAACAGAAAAAATGGCACCATGTTATTGTATACTGATATGGGTGTACTGTAATCATAACAATTTTTCTAGTTAAAAATCTATGTCGAAAAGTAATGTTGGGTGACTTGTCTGTGTTGGGTTTTATTAACAACTTCACAGCTGTACCTGCACAACTCATCGACTACAAGGTAACAATGTTAGGAAATGTGTGCATGGCTCCGAGAATACAATTTAAAATTACTAATGTGGCATGAACCCCCTCCACTTGTGTGTATTTGAATATGTGAAAATTAGACATTTTGAATAATCGATGAGAATAATCATAAAAAACAGGTTGCACCTGTATGACGTGTTTAAACTTCAGACGATTTTTGTTAATCTACAAAAGCCAAGTGCAAACGGAGATCACTACGAAAATTGGGAAAAAAAAAGAAGCGAGGCTATTTTGGCTAATGGCAACGATGAGGATGAATAATGGTTGTTTTGATAAAATTGACGAAGTCAATATGCCTAGCCTAAAATAAAATTCAACAATTAATGTTAAATATTTGCTACTCTGAAATGGCGACGGCTATCATCATAACATCACTTGTTTCTAACCTGTCCATATTGACCCTCTCTCTACCCCTCCATAAATTCGATTCGAAAGGCACAATCATTCCAGTTTTTGAATAAGACTTGCATATGCCCTCAGAAAAAAAACAAGAGAAGAAATAAATAAATCAAGTTATGTATATTCTTCACCCCCGAATTTTCTTCCACAACACTGCACGAAGCCTCGAGTTTCGGATATTGTTGTTGTGCGACAGGATAGGATAGATGAACCGTATGTTTACCGAGGACCAAACGTAATCAAACATTTTTTTTTGAAAAGATAGTTGAAGAGGTTGAGACTATTGGCAGTCTCTTACACGAATCGAAACCAAATGCTCCTATTATCCAGCGATGAACTTCAATCTCGCAATAACATTGAAACGTGCCTGGTGTGCGATCAAAGGTTTCACCGACGAGAACCGAAAAGTAATTTCATCATAATCATTTCACCGGAAACTACATCGGTGGAATCTGTAACATAATGTATTCATGTATGTGTTTGACAATCATATATCACTCACTAGAACAATTTTCGGTAAACGTTCTTATACGTTCTTAAACGTTTCAACGTTTATATAAGAACGATAAAAACGTACTGTAATACTCATCTTCACGATTAGTCAAACGTAGTATTCGTTCGCTGTACATATTTTCCGTCCTTAAATTCTAATAGTAACAAAAACCTTCCATCTCTCATTTTATATTTAATTCTGTGCAAATCACATGCCTGGAAGCTTGCGTGTATCACCCTCACTGTTTATTCAGATTTTGACCTTAACTATTGATCATGCATTTTTTATTGCATATTTCCCATGTCAACACAAAATATATATTTTCTCTTGGATTAATTTTAACAATAATGATGAAAATTAGAGAAAAAGTAGAGAAAGAGAGTCCTCCTCCGTAGCTGAGCGAGTTACGACGTTCACTCGTCTTGAGATTGTTCGCTGCGAGACGGCATAGGTTCGAATCCGGCTCTGGTCGGAATTTATTCGGCCTACGTATAGGGTCGGTAGCAACCCACCATCGTGAGAAAATTGGAGGGGCTATGAGTGACTGGTGTAAGCTGGTTTCAGATATCTTCTATAACGGCTGAGGGTTCGTCGTGCTGACTAAGATCACCTCGTTGCCAGTTAAAGATAACTCTAGGTAGGATTCCCCATCCAAATTTTTGTTTCGTGTTCATGGCGATGGTGGTGCCCAATGCTACAACTTTTTCTCCCAAAGAAGCGTCTCTGCTCATAACCCTCCAAAAAGCGGCATGCTCCAATTTCTTGTCTGCTTCGTGACGTGCATCCAAATTCGTGTGCGTGTTGTAAGCAATATCGTGATTTTTGCATGGTGTATCCAACGGATTCACACCCTTGTCTCCTCTCTCCAATCTTTTCTCGAGTTTGGTACCCGGTCCGCAGTATTGGTAGCCAGGTAAATGCATCTCGAAAAGTAACTTGTTGATGATGTCGTTCACGAGTCCCTTTCCTTCGGCAACGTACCAGAATCTCGGAGGCAGCATGTTGATAATTTTGATCAGGTAGCCAATACCTTTGTCGTCGTTCACGATGAAGTTGGAAAGTTTGCCAACATTGTAATTGGAGAGTGATGTTACCCCTACAGATTTTACTTCACAATAGAGGTTGTTGACACTCATCAAGACACACGCCCCAGAAGACGACTGGTGGATGGATAGTTGTGTATGCCAGCCACCAGTTGGGCCTGCGATCAGTTTAGATGTTTTAAATTGTGAGTATGTGTGTGAATTGAAACACTACAATTTCTTGCCAAGTGGTAATATATCGACGTCTTGTAATCAGTGTGTCCTATTCCGAGTTCCAGTCAGGTCGCATAATCAATATTTCAGATTCCATTTTAAACGTATCCCGAGTCGTGATTAGCCTATGTGTGCAAAAAAGTGATGTTAAAAACAAACTCTTGACCTCAATAATACAAGTTGTGTATTTTCTTTCAGCTGTGGTTCCCTCTTTTTTTTTCGCGAGAAATAACAAATTAACCTAATCATTAACTCAACAAATAAAAAATGCATCTCTAAATTAATTAATAAAAACTGTTATTACACCCAAACCTCTATTTTATCATAAATATAAATAAAATATCATCTCACGTAGTGAAAACAATGTGAAAATTGTTCTAGTGAGTGATATATGATTGTCAAACACATACATGAATACATTATGTTACAGATTCCACCGATGTAGTTTCCGGTGAAATGATTATGATGAAATTACTTTTCGGTTCTCGTCGGTGAAACCTTTGATCGCACACCAGGCACGTTTCAATGTTATTGTGAGATTGAAGTTCATCGCTGGATAATAGGAGCATTTGGTTTCGATTCGTGTAAGAGACTGCCAATAGTCTCAACCTCTTCAACTATCTTTTCAAAAAAAAATGTTTGATTACGTCTGGTCCTCGGTAAACATACGGTTCATCTATCCTATCCTGTCGCACAACAACAATATCCGAAACTCGAGGTTTCGTGTAGTGTTGTGGAAGAAAATTCAGGGATGAAGAATATACATGACTTGATTTATTTATTTCTTCTCTTGTTTTTTCTGAGGGTATATGCGAGTTTTATTCAAGAACTGGAATGATTGTGCCTTTCGAATCGAATTTATGGAGGGGTAGAGAGAGGGTCAATATGGACAGGTTAGAAACAAGTGATGTTATGATGATAGCCGTCACCATTTCAGAGTAGCAAATGTTTAACATTAATTGTTGAATTTTATTTTAGGCTAGGCATATTGACTTCGTCAATTTTATCAAAACAACCATTATTCATCCTCATCGTTGCCATTAGCCAAAATAGCCTCGCTTCTTTTTTTTCCCAATTTTCGTAGTGATCTCCGTTTGCACTTGGCTTTTGTAGATTAACAAAAATCGTTTGAAGTTTAAACACGTCATACAGGTGCAACCTGTTTTTTATGATTATTCTCATCGATTATTCAAAATGTCTAATTTTCACATATTCAAATACACACAAGTGGAGGGGGTTCATGCCACATTAGTAATTTTAAATTGTATTCTCGGAGCCATGCACACATTTCCTAACATTGTTGCCTTGTAGTCGATGAGTTGTGCAGGTACAGCTGTGAAGTTGTTAATAAGACCTAACACAAAAAAGTCACCCAACATTGCTTTTCGACATAGATTTTTAACTAGAAAAATTGTTATGATTACAGTACACCCATATCAGTATAAAATAACATGGTGCCATTTTTTCTGTTTCTGTTGCCAACAAAAGCAAATCTACAGACCACAGGTTCGAGAAATAAGACATTAACTATATTTTGCATACATGTAGGTACGCCCCGCAAGGTGTGTTATTGGAAGACTCAATACATGTGAGCAGTAGAGTAAATTTTTTTTCTTTTATTTTGATGTCCATGTATTTATCTGAACCCTCTTGTCCAACCAAAACAAAAAAAACTCCGGTCCCATCTGGAGACTGCAAAAACTAATATGTATGTTTATTCAGAAAAACCATCCATGGACAATACCGTTGCACCCTCCATGTACATTTTTCTTGTTGGCTGAACACGAAGATGCCCGAGACTGCTTTCGAAATTACTTTCAGCCTCGCATCACGATACATCCGTTTTCTACAATTCTATTAGCCTACTATTATTATCTAAAACTATTTCATCACACACCATCAAAAAATAAAAAATAACATTTCTCTCCTTCCCTCGCTTTTAGCCATCATCCAGTGTCCTTCTAGATAGCAGGTGAATCGTGACTAGCAAAAATATTAAAATCAAAATATGAATTATCCGTTATAACCCCTCCTCCTCTTTTTTTTCTCTCCCCTTCTTTACATGCCCGCTCGATGACATTGAAATAAGCGAAAACACACCGCTATGCTTAAAAAAAAAACATCCATTGTACAACTCTATAGGTCGAGGTTCATAAGTCTCGTACATCTCATGCGAGGGACTGCATATCTTGTTTACAGTTTATAGTAGCATCATATTCCTTCACTCGGGAGACTTGCAAGACAGCTCATTACTAGATCTGTTTTGTCGATATGAGAATGCTTGCTATCAGTAATGAAATTTTTATGGTGTTTAACCTAACAGCTGAGGGGCCGGGGCATTCCACATTTACCTTTGCTAGTGCAATAAATATCAATATTTTTAAGTTATGCAATAATTTTTGACATTATATTCACGTCCATTTCCAAAACTAGATTTATATACACAAACAACTCGCTCTTGCAATATATTATCTATTGTGAAAAATTCTCGCATGTTCGCAAAACAGGAAATACACGTCATAGCTTCCGTGAATCGAGCGCAAGATTACTGGAGCACGCAAAATACCGTATGCCAAGAATAAAATATTCCAAATGCAGGCATCATGCACAAATAGAATAATCAGGTTGAATTTACAGTCTGAAACCACCATGTTCTGGCAGCAAGTATCAAAAAACATGTGGTTAGAAGATTTTGATAGGAGGGTGAGTGAAATAGTTGTTGCAAGTTACCTTTTAAACCCAGTACATGTGTAGGAATATATTGCATATAAGCTGTCTCACTCTCTCCATATGTGTGTCAGGTGGTCGTGTCGATCGTTAGTTGTATGTCACAGCTTAACCATACTAGGTAATATTTTTACATGAGGTAAGTTGGCATAATCTGCGAGGGTATATGTTTCAAGCTTCTAGCTGTAGAAGATTAGCTTTAGCCTATTTGCAAAATATAAGTTTGCCTCGTCGAAAGCAACTCAAACAGTGTTGCCACCTGTAGGTTAATTTTCCCCGTTATACAATTGCAAGAGGTGAGTTGCTTATACCCTATCTGGAAAATGTGTCCATGGCTTATGTCGTAGGTTAATTTTAGTTTGCAATAGATCTTGTGTGTTGCCCCTTACAAGTGATATAGCTGCCTTTCTGCCTTTGAGTCACCTGTAAGGCTATATGTGAGTGGGCAAGTGAGGTTAGTTTAGTTTACGATAGATCGACCTGTCATGCTATGTACTACTTTTTGCTTTTTGAATTACCTGTAAAACTATATGTGGGTGGGTGAGTGAGGTTAGTTTAGTTCACAATAGATCACACTTTGAATTTGCTCACACTCTCTCTGTCTGTGTGTCAGGTTGTCGTATCGATCGGTAGTTGTATGTTACAGCTTAACCCGAACTAGGTAATATTAACTGTACTTCAAAAAATAAAAATTGTGTATATCTCATGTCGAACTAGAAATAAAAAAATCAAACATTAAGCATTCATGCAGATTAATTAAGCCATAAGTTCAAAATTTTGGCCCCCACACAAATCGCATTACATACATACATACATACATGTAAAAAAACAGAAGTATGCATGTTTTTTTCATCCCCATACAGAACACATATGCTTTCTTTTCACAGTTGTAAAATCATATAAATTGTACATGAAGTAAGTTGTGAGAAGGCTCTCTTTTTTATGTCTGTGTATATGTATGTTGTACAATTAGGTACAAGTATTGTACAATTAGGTACAAATTGTTGTACAATTATTTCCCCCAGTTGCCCAGTTGGAGTTGGGGGGCACAACACTGGTACTATTTGTACCCACAGTACTTACTCATGTATTTTGTTTAATATTTTATTTCAAATTCACTGTCAGAAACTAGTGTTGCCAGTTCCTGGATGTAGGTTTACCTACTCTGTTAGTTGTCACTGTCAAGCTCCCAGTATTCGTACAGCATAAAAAGCCATAACCCCCTCCTCAAAATATATACATTGTATACGCCAAAATACCCAATAGCCTAGCAACACATCATGAAAAAACATGCCAAGAGGACCCAGTGGGTTTATAAGTCAGTGTTGCCAATTCCTATTTGTAGGTTAGCTTAGCCAGTGAAAAATCATATAGTGGAATTTTCTTCAGATGGGTTGGCAAAACCCAAGCCTCAAAAAAAACATCCAATAAAGTTGCCAAATGTAAAAAATAAAACAATAGGTCCCCCTCATAAAAAGCTACAGTAAGAGCTCACAGGTCGCCAACACTAGGCCCCCAACAGTGTTGCCAGACATAAAAAATACATGGACCCCTCAGGCCCTTTGATGAAAATTTACAGTGAAAAACCCAGTAGGTTACCAACACTGTCAGAAAATCTACGGCAGTGTTGCCAGATGTAAACAGAGGGCAATAGACCCCCCTCATAAAAAACTACAGTAAGAGCCCACAGTGTTGCCAACTCTGTCCTCAATGCCATTAGAAAACCTTTTACTTTTTTTTGGGTTGGGCACCACGCACCCTGGCGGGGTTAGGGGCCAGGCATCCTAAAAAACAACAATTATTATTTGTTTGTTTACGTCACAATACAGGTGCGCGCGCGCGCGCGTGTGTGGCACATCGTCCCCGCGAAAGAGGTTTACAAAGGTCACGATATACATTGGCGCCCGGGACTTGGAAATAATGCGTATTCGCTCACCACTGTTGCCAACTCTAGGTTTCTCTCTCTTCATCTTACAGCAATATTAGTATCTCTATTTTTTTTTTTTAGTTGTAGGTGGGTTGCCAACACACTCTAGTTAATAATGCTACATATTATACACACACACGCACACACATACTGTGTTGCCATCCATCCATCCATCTCTCTCTTTTACAGCAGTATATATTTGTTGCCGGCTCTCCTTGCCCAGTGTGTGTATGTTACGCCAGTATATAAATTGGCTAAGCCCTTGCCAAGTAAAAAAAAAAGCTGTAGGTAGGTGTTGGCAACACTGTCGGTTGTTTAACTCTTCCCTCTCTCTCTCCTCTCTTTTTTTTTGTAAAAAAGCTATGGCAAAAATACCAGTAGGTTGGCAAATTGCTTTATGCAATTAATTAAGGCAAGCCTCAAGCAGTATTGCCAGCTCCTTGCTTTAGGTTAGGTTAGGTTAGGTTAGGTTAGGTTAGGTTAGGTTAGGTTAGGTTGGTTAGGTTGGTTAGGTTAGGTTGGTTAGGTTAGGTTAGGTAGGTTAGGTAGGTTAGGTAGGTTAGGTTAGGTTAGGTTAGGTTAGGTTGGTTAGGTTAGGTTAGGTAGGTTAGGTAGGTTAGGTAGGTTAGGTAGGTTAGGTTAGGTTAGGTTAGGTTAGGTAGGTTAGGTAGGTTAGGTAGGTTAGGTAGGTTAGGTTAGGTTAGGTAGGTTAGGTTACGTTAGGTTAGGTACAAGCCTCAAGCAGTGTTGCCAGCTCCTTGCTTGAGGTTAGGTTAGACCCAAAAACAAAAACCTTGGTGATTTTTTGAGTGAGGAGTTGGCAACACTGCGAGAAAATGGGGCTCATGCCTTACGAGAGAAATCCATTAAGGCGAGCCCCACGGAGCCCCATTTTCGGGCGCAGAACCGGGGACACTGCTCTACTTACAATGTTTTCGCACTATAGTAAATTGAGGAACTTCAAAATGTTTTCCATGTTTTAAAAAACTAAACTTCAGAAATCGTAAACTACCATCAACAAAAAATTCATGTACCTGAGTGTGCGGATATAATTTGTAAACAGTGCCAGCATTGACGTACGTCCAGTGCCCTCGAGCATTTGGAATTCTTTGTAACCTACCAATTTCAATAGAATAAAATTGACGAGTATCAATGTCATCTAGTTTGCTTAATACCGGTTCCAAGAGTTCGTTTATAGTACGAACCAACTCATCGTAACTAGGTTTGATTTTTACATCAACATACAGTTGTTTATATTCCTCTTTGAGATCGTGAAGTTGAGTAGCAAAACCTGATAAAGCAGATTCTTGACTTGCTTTAAGAGTAGTAATTTGTAACGTAATATTAGAAATAATCTCCTGTAAATTTTCTACAATTTCCAATTTAGAACTCTGGGTAGCAAGATCGTGTACTTGACTTCTGATTTCTGTAAATAATGCAAGTAGTTCGTTAATTATTTGATTGTGGGTGAGAGTGGCAACAGTCTCTGATTTGCGCAATTTCTGCTTGAATGTTTTTGATATCCTCAGATTTTAAAATTCGAAGTACTGCTCTCCTCATAGCTCTGATTTCCTGAGAAGTAGGCAAAGCAGTTACAGTATTCTGAAGGGTGGTAAGAGTTAATTTTATGTCATCGAGATCTGTTGCATCAGCTGCATTTTTCAAAATTTCTTGCAGTTGCGTTATGTCATCCTGCCTAGTTGTAGATTTTTGCAGTGCCTCTAATTTACTCTGAATGTCGTCAATAAGATGATGGAAATGCGATCATTCTGATTCAGTATTCAAGCCTTCAAGCTTAGTAACTTGCTGTTGAACTATAGCTTGAATATCAGTAATGCCAGGCAATTTCGATTCCAGAGTTTCCTGTACACCTGTTAGCTCATTTCTCATAGTTGTCATAGTCTATTCTATGTGAGCTATGGTACCTTGTATCTTCGCAAAATCTTCATAAGTCTCCAACTGTAATTTGATTACGGCAACGCTCCGAGATTTAGCATTTAATTCAGAATATGAAGGTAAATTATTGATAAAATATTCCAATGTCTGTAGTTTCGATTGAACTTCTGCTATAGCTGTATGCAGTTCATCTGTCTGTAATTCAGAATTGACACTTTGGAATGTAGGAACTTCGAAAGATTGAAACTGTTCTTGCAATTTAGCAATACTAGCATTTACCTGCTCATATTCGTATTGACTTTTGATATTCTGGATTATGATTTGCAGTTCGGTACGAATACTATTTGCCTGGTCATTTAATTGCTGTTTCAGCTGTTCGGTATTCGTTCTCTGGATTTGTCTAAATTTATTAAGTTCTTTCTTCAAATTGGCAATATTGTCTTCTAAGTTCTGAAGATTATCTATTCAAGCTAAATTAGTATATTTCTCAAGCAAAGATTTGAGTTCGCCATCAATTGTTACTATAGGATCAATCAGTTGAGTTTGAAGATTTGTCATCTCTTTTTGAATATTTAGATTTAGTGAATTCTGTAATATGAGTAAATCTGATTTCAGTTTCTTTATATGTACATCTAAACTCGCAATCCCGCTGGAATTATCTGGAATCTCCTGTCGCCTTCTATTATATGTCATATCGCCTTCCTTCCTGTTCTCGCCTCTTGTATCCATTCCACTCTTCTCTACTCATCTTATCTCTCCTCTCCTGTCTTCGATTTCCAATTCCACTGCACTCTTCAATTCGTTATTTCCTTTCTATCTATTTTACTCTACTCTCCCACTCCCCTCTCATTGTCTACCCCTATCAGCTCAAACGTGTTCTTCTCCTCCCCTCTCCTCTCCTTTCATCTCTTTCCCTCTATTTTTCTCCTCTTTGCTCCATTTTCCTCATCTCTCCACTCATCTTTTCCCTTTCTCCTCATTACTTCTCCCATCCACATCTGTCATATCTTTTCTTCCCTCCTTTACATTTTCACTTCCCCTTTCGGTTTTTCTTTTCTCCTCTTGTTTGTTGTCCTCTTATTTTCCTCTTTCCTCTTTTCCTTTGTGTAGAAATACTAGAAAATGGATTTTCTTTCCTTAAGAAAGTTTTTCTCATTTGCGAAAAATATAATACTGATATGTTTTATAGTTTTATACAATAATACTTGGTTTTATTTCTTTCGAGTATCTATTTGCATGTGGCAAGAGTACAGTATCTCTCCGAAGTGTTAGGACAACGACATTTTAAACTCGGCAACCCAATTTACACAAGGCGTTGGTGGGTCGTGTGTAGAGTAAGGCAAAATTTCAGGGTTGCCACATGCAAATAGATGTTTATTAAATACGCGAAAGAAATAAAAACATGTACTATTGTATAAATTCTAAAAATATCACTATCATATCGTAAGTCACAAAATTATTTCTGAAAGAAAAGAATAGGTTCTCTAATATTTCATCGTTGATTAGTCTACAGAAAGAGAAAGAGGTTATATAAAATGAAAGGTGACAAAGGAGAGGAAAGTGAAAGCGAGAGGAGAAGATGAAAAGGAGAGGGGAAGAAAGAGAGAATAGATGAGGAGAGGAGAATCTAGTAAGTAGAAAGGAGAAAGATTCGAGGAGAGATTAGAATAATGGAGAAAAGAAGAGAAGAGAGGAGAAAAACGAGACGAGGAAAGGGGAGGAGACGAGAAGATTGGAATGGAGAGTAGGGCAAAAGAGAGGGAAGGAGAAGAAAGAAAGAATAGGAGAAAAGTGCATTGTAGTCGGAAATCGAAGACAAGAGAGGAGGTAAGAGGATTCGAGAATAGTCGGATGGAGACAAGATGCGAGAAAAGCAGGGAATTCGATAGGAGATAAAATCAGAGGAGAAGGAGAGGAAAGAAGAAGGAGAAGGAGAAGATAAGAACAAAAGGGACTGGATACGAGAGGAGAGAAGAGGTAATTGCAGAAAATATCGTCTCGGTGACAAGAATTGATTCATTTATAAAATTTTCGACATGACAAATTCAAAAACATTTTGAAATGCATTGGGTAATGTATGGTTCAGGCAGAAACAATCTACCACTTTCAACGGTTGGTAGCTCGTACGGCCTCACAGTGAGCTTAGAACAGAGCAGGGTAGATTGTAGCAGGAAGGATATCATTTTAGTTACAATGGAGAATTAGACTGGGACGGCTGTTCATAGACTTGTAGCTTCCATGATTTGTCCTTGTTCAAATGAAACACGTATTTTACTAAATTATATTATGTTACGCTTACAATGTAGGACATTTATTATATATTTCAAATTCCTCCCGAACGCCGGACATAAGGTTAAAATGTATAACATGTTTGGGAAAAACCGGACGTCTGGTATCCCTAGGTAGAAGCAGATAACCAATGTGACATGTAGATCAAACTCTCCTCCTACAAGTAATGTGCACAGAATACTTATTTGTAAGAAAAAAAAGATGGTAGTACGAATCGGCGGAAACAAATAATGGAGAATTACACATGATGAAAACTATTTTTCAGTCGATATTTGCAGAGGTATCCTTGCATTGAACTCGAGTGGGAAAATGGGTCTTATTAGTATGTCTTGAATTGCCTCATATATAGTTATTACATTAATATTTGTCAATGTTTTTGAAGCAGTAGACAATAATCGTTAGAGTACCATAATACACGATCATATTCATGAAAATATCCCTTTGATCGTTTGCAAATTCAGTATTTTTTATACTACAATGTAAACACTTTACTCTGATATTACAAATTATTTCACAGTGCTCTTCATTAATAAAAAGATAATTAAAAAAGTGGGCAACTTGTGAGGAGAATCGAACCTGGGACCGCTAGCAGCCCAATCGAGAACTCTAACCACTTTTTTTTATTATTTCACAAACAATTACAAAGTTACGTCTATTTTTGTTTACAATCCTTAATGTTGCATAAATACCTCTATCTCTTGCTTACATTTTAACCTAACTTTCCATGTTTTACATTCCTTTAAATAATACATTCCTTAAATAGTTTGCATATAAATATGTACTGGCATCGGCCTCAATTTGTAAGTAAACTGACTGGAAGTATTCGCACAATGTTTGTTTACACATGATGCCTTTTGATGTACAGGCATAATAGATGTAGTGTGCAAATAGCCACTGTATTTCTTGCAATTTTCTTAACGGGAAAAGCATAAAATCTGGGAAGAGGAGATGTTCCACTGTAAAATATGCAGGAGGTTTCCTGCATATACTGCCGAGACAGCGGCAGAGGAATTTCCATTTGTTTGTTATTTTAGTACAAGTTGTGAATCTATGTTTGAGGGTATCTACTTGATCACAACTTATGCAATTAGGTTCTGCCTCCAGATTAATCCGATATGCTCTTTCTTTAGTTAATATTGTATCATAAATCACCAAGTACCATATCGAGCACAGTGAGGCTGGAATATGTTTTGCTGTTACGTTGCGCCATACGTTCCACCAGTTAATACTAGGTTTGCTGGTTCACTATTTTGGGTTTGACCTTGAGCCTGTCAGACAGTTGACGATACAATAATTGCACTGTAATTGCTTCAGTCTGTATTTGTGGACTAGATATCAAAAGATAGACATATTCTAATACCGTTGATCGGAAGTAACTTGTATCACTGTCAAATTTTGGCAGTAATACAGGTGCTGTGAGTTCGATGTATCTTAAGTAGGCATGGAGTATATATCCGATCAAGTTCGGCGTATCTTTTAGCGCTAGTTGAATATTTCTATGATTGAGGAGAGCCTGTGCTTGTATTTCAATATTCATTAGATTTAGTCCACCTGTTCTTAATGGTAAACACAAAGTGGTATATGCCTGTCTAAGTACATGGGACTGCCATATAAACTTGTGACCAGCCGTCGTATTTCTGCTGCACTTTCTGGTGGTAGTGGTAATACTTGAGCAACATACCATACTTTTGAAAGAAGAAACACGTATCTATAAATCACTCTAGAGATTATGGATATATTCCATCGCATATCACAAAACACTGCATGTCTTAGTCTTGATATCACTACACTATATGTTCTATTTTTTATTTCTTGTATCGTTGAACAAAACACTACCCCCAAGATTGTCACTTAATTCGCAATATCATAAGGTGAATCTTGATAGCAGTTTATTGTTTCTTTTCCTACCTGCAACGTTTTGGATTTTTTTATCTTATACTTTTAACCCTGTTAATTCTTGCGTTGTTTTTAAGATAGCCTGCAACTTCTGCAAGTCGTTGTCATCATTTATCAGAACAGTTACGTCATCTGCAAACACGAATGTTCTAAACGATTTTCTGTAGACTTCCACTCCCATCACCTGTTCTTGTATTCATCGTACAATGGGTGAAATTTCTAAGCCAAATGCAAAGAGTGATAATGGGCACACTTGTCTTAATGATCGTTTCAGTGGGAAAGACGTTGTCAGTGTCCCTTTAACATTAGGGCCTACTCTTGCATTTGTGTAAAGCAACTGAATAGCTGATACAATTTTTTTCTCCTAATACTACTTTTCTTAACAACATAAAGAAATAATCGTGCTTGATTGTGTCGAACGCGTTTACAAAGTCCAAGGTCAAGATTGCAGCTTTTGATCCAACATTTTGTTGTTCAAGTGCCACAACGTCTCTTCATATATTTAACAGTTCAAAAATTGCACCATGCGCTCGAGAGATGAATTGTTGTGGTCCTATCAATTTCTCCGCCAATTGTTGTAGTCGTTTTGTGATTAGTCGTGTGTATATTTTATAGTCCACACACAATAGAGTTATCGGTCGAAAATTCTTTGCCGAGATAAGTCGTCCTGGTTTCGGCACGAGTATTATCACTCCTAAGAGGCTCGTTTGTGCCATGCGCTGTTGTCGGAAAACTTCATTTACCCATCGCGTCAGCATGGTCTGTACCACTGGCCAAAATGTTTGGAATAATTCAATAGGTAAACCATCGTGCCTCCAGCACGATTGCGTTTGCCGGCCATTACTGCTAGTTCCACTTCCTCTCTTGTAAAAGGCTTTTAGAGGAACTCCCTTTCTTCCTCTGTCACTCTTGGTATATAGTTTTCAATAACGGAATAATTTTGTTCCTTGTCAGCACTTGTGTCACTGAATTTAATAGAAAAGTAATCTTCTAAATATATTTCAATGTATTTCGTATTTGTAAGTTTTGCTCCTCCTTCATCGTTGATCTCTGTTATTACCTTCCGTTGTTCTCTGCGTCTTTCTCCTACGACTTGCGCCAGCGAAGGTTGTTCTTTAAGATCAAACATTACTAATTTGCTTAGATAATTATATCCCTGCATTTTTTGGTTGTATATTCTCAGAACGACCCCTTGTGTTGTCTTATATTCACTAAGAACCGTTTGATCTGTTTTGAGTTTGATTGCTAATTCTCTCAGAACTGCATGGTAAAAGTTATACTTCTTATAAAAATCCGCCATTTTTTCTTTACTGTATTGCATGCAAAAGTATTTAATTGAGGGTTTTAGATAGGAGTCCCACCATGGTATGAAGTCCGTCTGTCTCTGACTCATGGTTTCCCATTTTTCCCATTGTTCCTCAAGTTCCTTACGAAAGGCTTCTTCTTGAAGTAGTTGAAGGTTTAATAGCCAATAACTTCTTCCTTTCCGAACGTGTGGGATATTTAAAGCTATATCTAAATGGACACTTAAATGATCACTGAAACAGTTTGGAAGTACCTCTATTTTTGTGCAATGCGAGAGCAGTTCTTTTGTAACGTAAAACCTGTCTAGTCTAGTAGCCGTATTTGTTCTAATGTATGTATATCCTTTTTCGCTAGGATGTTTTCTTTGCCAAACATCTATTAGGTCAAACCCAGACACTAAAGTTTTTAAACTTGATGAAGTATTAAACCAAAGGGTTTGATCCTCTCGCCTTAACGTACAGTTAAAGTCTCCCGTGCACAATATATGTTGTCTATTTCCGCCGAGGGCTGTAGCTACTTGAGTATTGAAACATTCTTCTCTCTCTTTTCGTGCGTCACTACCAGACGGAGCATAAATATTGCATATCCACACGGCATCCACATTTACACAAATTATTGTAACTGATGGATGGTATAGTACATTTGATACTGTAATACTATTTCTAACCATAATTGCCGTTTCCGTTGAGTAATGATTACTATTATTATAAACTACATAATCAAACCCAATATCAAGATCTTCTATACCTAGTTCTTGAATACAAACGATATCTATATTATAAGAACGTATATAGTCTATGAGAGCTTTTCGTTTAAGTTCAGATGAAAGTTTGTTGATATTTATTGTAGCCACCTCGTAAATTATTTCCTGTTCCATACGATTGATTTGAATGAATGTTTTATAACTCTCTCTTGAGTTGTCAGAACTTAAGATATTGGTTACAGATATTAGAAAAAAACACCATAGAACAGACACTACTACCATTACTAATATCTATATACTTTGTCAAAGTTACTTATTATTCTCCGTACTATCACCGGCACCTGTGATCACTGTGGTATTTACTGCCGGTTTCCTTGCCTTATTTCGTTTGAGGTGAGGTCGCTTCGACGCGGTCGGCGATCTCGACGTACTGCGTTACTTCTGGCGATGCTCAGTGGTGTCTTGGTGACGGCGCTGAAGTTGCCATTACGCTTCCTTAACCTGTGAGGACTTCAAAGTTCCTGCATCTATGGACATAGGCATCTCACTCTTCGACTCTTTCATCTTTAATGTAGGATCCATCATCTCGGGGATGGATATCCATTCATCTCGCTCCGGCGTGCCGTCGGACGAATCGACAGACGTGTTACCATGCTGCTAGAGATCCATGTTCACTGGTTCCAGTATTGGGGTGTCTTCTACATTCTGGTTCTGGTCTATCGACTCCTCCGTTATCACAACCGTGTCACTCAGGAGCTCAACTGGTAGCTGTTCCGTCTGCTTTTGGTGGGAGTTCAAGGTCGAAGCGCGATCCAAGCTATTAGTGTCGGTCTCGGTGTGCTGCGCAGATAGGTTCGTAAAGGTTGCCGACATCACTGGTTTAATGGCATCGATCTGATTCTGCGGAAATCTGGCAACATTAGAATACAGGGTGGGATTCTTCACAGGCCCAACAGGACGTCGTTGGGGGCACTTCCCACCCACGTGTCCCCCCAAATCGCAGATAGCACAGGTGCGTTCCTGACCAAGATACGTCACCCAGAACCGTTGTCCACATATTGTAACATACGGTTGAATCGGGTGACGTAATGACATTTCCAAGATTTTTCGTCCCGTTCGAACTTTGTAAATATGTTCTCCTGTACACTTCGTCCAGAATTTTGTCGATAATTTTGCCATATTGGCTCAAAACTGAACGTATGTCGTCATCTTTGAGTTCCTCGGGTACACCGTGTATCCGGACCGTCACATAGTCCATATATGCCCACGTCATGTCAACACTATTGTAGAGATATGGAGATTATTAAACCGAGAAAACATCGTCATGTTAATATTCACACTTGTTTATTTCCTGAACTTGTCCGACCAGCGAGTGATCCCAAGAATGCGCTAACTTGTAACTTCCGTTAAACAAGGAACTGAAAGGCAAACGCGTGGATCTAAACAAGATCCATCGTGTTCGAAAGGTTTAGCAACCTTTCGACGCCTGAGATTATAAAAGCAAGCTCCTACCCGGAGCGCGCTCTCGTTTGGATTTTGACACTCATCGACGTTACATGGATAATTAGTCTGATTACTTGACAACACATTACACTGCTGAACTACGACGATGGAACACGGAGTTACAGCTGCCTAGCATGCTACAAGTCGCAAGGGATTGCTCGGTTTGGTGAGCTGAGGGTCGAAGGATAGAACCTTGGCACCTGTCACGATTCGGTCTGCAAGAAGCATCAGGACAAGACAACACACACACCTACCAGGTATGAACAAGCGTGAATAACCTTTACACCAACTTTCCATATCTCTACCCTCCTAATCGGAGCAGGTTCAGCCAACAGATATTATTAAGCTCTACCTAAATGTTTAAATGAAACTTCCCTGTGACCTCAGATCCCAGGTAAAACGGGATTACAACATGGTGGAGGTGTTTCGGGCCCTTTTTGCAATTAAGTACTCTTCTGTACCAATTGCTTTACATTAAATTAGTCTCTCCCCCCTCCCTCCCACTTTGGGAGCATTTTTTAAAGTAAATGTTTAGTAATTCCAAATCATACTACCACAATACGCTTAAGATGCGTCAGAACCAGTCACAATTTTGTGTATTACCCTATGGAAAACAACCCCTCTTTTTCTTTTATGCCGAGTCCCCCCCTTTCAACAAAGTCTAGTTCTTCTGCATAACACGTATTCAAGCATCATTCACACAGGAATGAGAACACTTGCTTATATTTATTTGACCAGCGATATATTAATGACATAAATAACTGTATACCCATACTTTCATTTGTTCTTTGGTCAGCACGACGAACCTTCGTTTATGAATACGTCACAGATATCATTGCACGAACACCTAGATTCCTCCCTCGACCAAATCATAGAGTTAGCTACTGCAATCACGGCAAATTCAACAAATGCACGTCCTTTCTCCCCAATTCCCTCCCCTCCACTAACACGGTTAAGGTCTGCTAATAGAAATTACCCTCAATTTGTCCTTGGACTGCAAACACCCGACAGAAACCAACCTCAGCCCTTAGCAAGTACCCCAGCTCCCGTTTCAACTCCCTCTAACACTACTAATAGCTCTGATAACGTAACTGTAGAAACTCCCACCACTAACATGGCCACCCCAATCCCACCTGCATTATACCCGGCACCATTTAGCGGAAATGACCCAAAATACATTGACCCATTTTTCCTTAAGTTGCAAAATGTAGCACACGCAGAAGGATGGTCGGAAGCTAAGCGTAAAGAGATGTTGCCTTTATTTTTGACTGACACCGCTTTAACTTATTTTCATGACATACAGAAACGACCCAATTTTGTAGACCTGACATACACCCAAATCAAAAACGAGCTAAGTACTTTATTTAGAGGATCGTACCTATCAGCAGATCCCGTACAGATAATACTCCAAAGGAAGCAAATGATAACCGAACCCATTCACACCTACGTTATTGCTAAGAAGGCATTAGTCCAGCAATACTTCCCGAACGCCACTGAAGAACAAACTCTCTCTTATATAATCACGGGACTGCGAGCCAAATACATTGGCTGTTTAACCAATAAACACTTTGCCAAAACAGAAGAATTAATTGCCCATCTACAAAATTTCGAACGCCAGCAGTCACTGATTAATTCCCGTATGATGGAGGAGAAATTGGAAATTGATCAGGCAATCGCTCAGGCAAGCTTGCCTCAGACATTCACCCCGACGCCACTTTACAGCTGTTCGCATGCACAGGTCTAGTCCCCCTCCCAAGTAATCCTCACAGCCCGAGTCAGCAGTTTGTGTCATACAACCAGTGTCCATCTCCTTTCCTCCCACCATCGGCTCATCAAGTCCAAAGTCTACAATCAACACCCGCTTATGTAATTCCTTCCCAGACCATGTATCAAGCACCCAGTTTCTCAGCGTCACAATCTGGCATGTTTGCTGTACCGAGTTCTGATAGTGCTCGCTGCGCGGCGCCACCAGCCGTAGCCACAGTGGAACACGCTCAAAATGCTACCTCTAGTGATGAAATAAATAAACTTTCGTCACAAATGTCGAAAATATCCCTCTTTTCACAAGATCAAATGAACACAGCTTCTCGTTTTAATCTTTGCTCAAATGTACTGGAATTTGCGAAAACGGCTAATCAACACGCACATGACAAAGGGAACAGAGGTTTCAACAACAGGAATAATAATAATAATAGAGCTAATCATAGAGCAAATTTTAGGTCGAACTCTCGAGGCCAGTTCAGAGGTAATAGTAACAAGAGGTTTCAACGACGAGATCAGTTTAATCGCGACGATGCAAATACATCAGCCTGTAAGTTCTGTGGTCGTTATAATCACGAGAGCGATAACTGCTTTTACAAGCCACAACGAGACAGTAGTTTAAACTAAAATCATCTTCGACTTGCAGGAACGAAATCGAAGATAATACCAGATTAGACAAAGTTCCTATCATTGAGAGAAATGGCCTATATTTTGTCAATAGTAGCATACAAGGGAAACAAGTAGATTTACTTATTGACGTCGGTTCCCAAATATCAATTTATCCTTCCCACCTTCTTCCTACTGAAAGAAAAACATACAAGGTAAAGTCCACAATCCAAGGTGTGTCCGGATCGAAACTGAGTGTGTCTGAAATTGTAGTTCTTCCTATCATAATTGGAAAGCGTAAATATTCGCACCCGTTTAGAATAGTAGATTCAACTAACGTCCCTCCCCTTTTAGGAAATGACATTTTACGAACGCAGAAGTGCAAAATGTCGTTAAAAGACAACACAATAACTCTTCATCATTTAGGACGTACTCCAAATTATAGTATTTTAAGATCAAAGTACAAGACTCACCAGCTGTCCCATGACATATTCACCCAAATTGAAAATGTAAATGTGTATGAGGGAAAATCTACCCTTTCAAACACAGTTCAGTTAAGTCCACGATCCAAGACTTATATCAATTTGAACATTACCACTACGACACCTAATACCCCTAAGAGTGTACTCTTTACACCATCTGCTTCCCTTATGAGCCAGCATCCAGTAGTCCTTCCCAATGCTGCAGTAAACCCGCAGTCACCTGTCATTCACATACACAACCCTACGGAAACCACAATCACTTTGGAAAGTGACACAGTATTAGGTGAAATATCGACCTGTGAAATTTTAAGTGACGTTACTTCCGTTTGGGAACATAAAAGCGAAGATGTCGTATTTTCATACTCTTGTAATGAAAATAGTACAGTAAAGCAACAAATCAGTGAAAGTCAAAATAAATTTGACACCAGAAAAGCTTCGAAACACTGAAAGAAATGATCACTTCCGCCCCTATCCTCCGCCCTTATGACCCTAAGCGCCCCTCATATGTATACATTGATGCGAGCGGAATTGGCATTGGAGGATCGTTGTTACAGCCTGATGAAGAAGGAAATTTACATCCATGTGCCTATTGTTCACGAGCCTTAACAGAAACAGAGAAAAAAGCTGACACATTTTTCCTCGAAATTGCAGGTGCATATTATGTTTTGAAAACTTTCAAATTTTTTCTTATGAATCCACATTTTGTGGTTCTCACAGACAACAAAGCCTTGTCCTATCTTCGTTCAACTAAACACCATAGTTCTATTTTAGGAAGAAGAGCCCTTTATTTTCAGAATTTTGATTTCGAAAGAAGGCATGTCAGCGCTAGTAAAAATGAACTTGCGGATGCACTCTCCCGTGCAAGTTTACCGCTTGACAAGACTAATCATGACAAGAAAGATGATGATGATGATGATGACTTATTCTTTCATCAAGTATTTCATTCACAAGCAGCAGATTTTGATATTAGTTCAGAACAACTTAAAGACCCCTTTTTAAGAGACATCATTGACGTTTTAGAAAACAAAGATAAAGCTAGTGACCATAAACTAGAAAAACTTTCGTATTCTTATGTACTCAAAAATGGAGTCTTATACAGGACTAATAAAATCAGTACTGGTTATCGGGATAGACTTTGTATTCCCCATGCATTAAGAAATCAAGTTTTCGATCTTATTCATGCACACAAAATGAACGGTAGTCACCAAGGTGCACAGAAGACATATAATTTAATGCTTATGCGCTACTTTTTCCCTAATATGGAGAAATTTGTGTACGATAAGGTTCGACATTGCATCCCTTGTCAGATCTCAAAGAAACCACAAGCTTCTAAACCGCATACGCTGCAAACATTTCAACCAGCCCAAATTCCTTTCCAACGAATTCATATTGACGTATGTGGTCCTTTAGTCTCGTCTAAAACGCACAAATACAAATATTTTCTATCAGTAGTTGATAGTTGTACAAGATACGTCATTACAGCTCTTTTGGCTAATCATGATGCACAAAACATAGCAACAGCTTTAGTTGAGAAAGTCTTTTTAGTTCATGGCATCCCGGAAACGATCTATTTAGATCGCTCAACACCCAATTCAAGTTTACTTTTACGGGAGTTAGCTAATATTACAGGCGTACAACTAAAATATGTAGATACTTGTGCCCATTTCACGAATGGATTAGTTGAAAGTTCATTTAGTTACTTAAAGAAAGTTATGCTAGTTTTTGTGTTAGAGAAAAAGGCTTCGTGGTGTGACTATTTAGCTAGTGCGACGTTCAGCCACAACGTTACAATCCATTCTGAATCCGTCCAGAGCCCGTATTTTACTTTGTTTAGCTACAACCCAAGGATCTTAGCAGACGCTGTCCTTCCTTCGAACCCCGACAATGTCTCCCAGACGAACGCACAGAGACTTGAACTCCTGACATCCATACGTAAGACCGCACATGACAACTTACACAAGAGTTACGAACAGCAGAAAAAGTACGCAGAGCGCACTTCTAGGCAAATACAGTACTCACCAGGACAACATATATGTATTCTAGATGCCACTCCGACTCCAGGCGTGTCAAAAGCTTTTGCGTCCTCTTATAAGTATAAAGGAACTATTCTTCGGAAAGTTAATGAGAATTCCTACGAAGTTACTTACATCGACGGCAGAAACAAGGAGAAATCTGACACTATTACTATTTCTTGACTCAAAGCCCGATACGACTAGTGCCATAAAAACCCCACTAACATATACGCTAACATTCATTAACACTCCACTCCGTTATCACTCTCTTTAGCCTCCTCGTTGCGTACATTGCACATGCTAACATCCCATGATCCATTCATTCTCACGCTCATCGACCCCCCCTCTTTCCACTTCCCGTGCTCGCACTGCATTTCTGCTTTAGAACGAACTCCTTTTTATTTTTAACAAGACCAGGATTACAGAATGCTATCTCAATCATCGGAACATTTATAATACATCTCTTGCCTAATAATTAATTTTTACTGATATTTTAATGTTATTTTATAATTTGCGATTAAACGCATAGTAATAGTCAGAACGTATCACTTAGCTGATTTGACTAATAAGTACTTAGTGTGTTTATGATTCTAACTAGCAAATATTTTTTTCCCCATTTGCTGGTACATATACGCTCAAATGAAGAAAAAAAAGTACAAAGAAAGAAAGAAAGAAAGAACTAAGATAGAACAAGATGAATGATTTAAAGAAAAAATGAACTGAGTAGAACTTGCTTGAACATTTGGCTTTTTGGCCATAGCAATTTTTATTTACGCTCAGGTGTAACGCGAACTGCTTCTTTGAAAGCTGCAATGCACTAAATATGTTAACAAAGCATATAATAAATATAGGCAAATGTTCCCACTCTCTCCTTTAATTTTATAGTTCAAATATTGATAGCATACAACATGGTATAGCTCATATTCCATGAAATTAAAACCTACTCTCTTTTTCCATGAAATTTCTATAAACATATTACTTACTCTTTTTCACTTCTATTTCCAATTTTTTTTTAGCAGCGAATCGAAGGCGCTTAATGCTTTGACCACAATGCACGTAAAATTCTTGCAATTATTTTATGTACGACATTTACACATATTACAGAAGGAAATGTCTCGTAATCACTTAGTTCGTTCTATTCTCCTTTCTTTTCTCATTTCATTCCCGGCTAAGCCGACTATTCTAACTTCCACCTCCCCCCCCCGTTGCGCCCCGGCGAACTTTCCTTACAACATGGAATTATTCCTCTTATTCCCCCCATTCCCCCCCGGCGAACTTCCCTCATGTAAACCTGACACTCATAAACAGGTCCCCTTAAAAACTCTACGTCATATCAGCAACAACGCTCCTTCGCCTTCCCTACGATTAGACATTACCTCCCCTCCCCCCCCCCAAAATAATTCACCAGTTTTATCTGAAAGTCCCTTTTCAATCGACTTAATCACCCGACATCATTTATTATAACCCTGCTCCACTACCTTTTGCTTTTTCCTAATTTTTCCCTTTTTGCGCTTGTTTCATTCACATCGCCACGGATGCTAACGGACTCATGACGACCACCTGCTTGTGCCACCGAGCGAGAGACCTAGGCTCATCGCAGAGAACGACGACGATATTATGGACTTCCAGGACCAAAAGGACCCAATCCTGTCTAGAACGATTGGCTGCTTTTCCCATTTTCCGGACCGCGATGCGAAACTGGAGCGCTTTACTCAGGACGTTTCTTGCCCCGAAGCGCCATCGAAAACATGACTTCCAGACTGCCCTTCCATGACGTCACGGCGACCTACATCGGCAAGGCCCCTCCCACTGAGTGCATCCTGTCCTTGTTTCCTGACGTCATATGATGCATATGTTATTTTTCATCGGCTAAAAGTGTTCCGGTGCTCAGCTACCTCAACTACCGTCAGGCACACGCAATTAGTACACACGTATGTCATTTACAGTGCCAAAGTTTGTGACCATGGGTGCTGCCCATACTGGATTAGAGATACGTCTCTTTCTTTTGTGTTTTTTTCATCGTCAGCTGCAATGAACGCCCAGCCTATGGCGACATGAAGTCTACAGCGTTGCCATGGTAACGTACCTCAAAGTTGCGCCCAACCTCATGTGTGTTAGGCCGAGTGTATTTTGAACTCAGCAAACAGTAAATACAACCACGTGCGTTATACGGCATTTCTTCCCAGTGTGCTGACATGTGGTTTTTTTTATTATCGTGTTGTCATCGTTCATTCAAAACCTAGTTTTTTATTATCGTGTTGTCATCGTTCATTCAAAACTAGTTGAGTGTCACACTTATGTAATTCTTTATATCCATGCCTCAAGACTTAGTTATTGGTGCTCGTACTTTTTGAGTATATAAGAGGCTTTGACTTGCAATTTAATTTTTTTATATTTTTTTTCTCAACGGTGTTTGGTGCTACGATATTTTTGATGATATGACTATTTTGGTGATCTCAATTTTTTTTTATGGTGATGTGAATCTTCTGGTGATTGGCTTGCTGTATTGGTTTTCTACGAGTTTGATATGTTAATAAATGATAATTTTTAAATATAACCTACTCCGGAGAAGGTAGTCGACCATCACAGATTGGTTCGATTAACTCAACAAGGGGAATGTAGAGATATGGAGATTATTAAACCGAGAAAACATCGTCATGTTAATATTCACACTTGTTTATTTCCTGAACTTGTCCGACCAGTGAGTGATCCCAAGAATGCGCTAACTTGTAACTTCCGTTAAACAAGGAACTGAAAGGCAAACGCGTGGATCTAAACAAGATCCATCGTGTTCGAAACGTTTAACAACCTTTCGACGCCTGAGATTATAAAAGCAAGCTCCTACCCGGAGCTCGCTCTCTTTTGGATTTTGACACTCATCGACGTTACATGGATAATTAGTCTGATTACTTGACAACACATTACACTGCTGAACTACGACGATGGAACACGGAGTTACAGCTGCCTAGCATGCTACAAGTCGCAAGGGATTGCTCGGTTTGGTGAGCTGAGGGTCGAAGGATAGAACCTTGGCACCTGTCACGATTCGGTCTGCAAGAAGCATCAGGACAAGACAACACACACACCTACCAGGTATGAACAAGCGTGAATAACCTTTACACCAACTTTCCATATCTCTACCCTCCTAATCGGAGCAGGTTCAGCCAACATATATTATTAAGCTCTACCTAAATGATTAAATGAAACTTCCCTGTGACCTCAGATCCCAGGTAAAACGGGATTACAACACTATATTCATCGGTATCGTCGTGATATTTAACACAGCCATTTGAGTTCTGTATCAAACGTTCACCAAGCACTCGCGAAGTTAATTTCAGGAAAACACATTTATGATACAAATCAATTTCTACACTCACTACTTGTTCTGGCGTTAGCTGCAACGTGTCGTTAATCCAACGATGTAAGTCTAAAGTCGAAGGTCTAGTTGCAACATTTAGAAAGTTTAATTTCAGGGTATTAATTCGCCGAAGCACCATTCTACTAACTGGTTCTATTTAACAGGAGACAAAAGTTGCCACGCGAATGGAAAGTAGCCGCTTATGCAGGAGCAGTGGGCACGACGTCTGCTCACCCACGCGTTCGATGCAAGACTGACCACTTCAACACACCTTTTCCTTCCATGGTTGCAACAATGTTCTCCCTCTAAAATTGTAAATGTCGTTGGATATACATGTAAATAAGCGAGAATATTGGTTGTTGTGAAAATACGAACTATTTATTGTGAGACATTATTAATGGAAAATATCTGGAGGCTTGAACATTGCAAAACCATGTTCTCTTCTTGTGATATTGCAACAGACGAAATGCTTGTTTACTGTAGCAGTCTCGTCTTCAGAACAGTCTTATAAAATGTATTTGCTTTTACGTAAGGTAACACGAATAATTATACCGCTTGTGAACTGCCAAATGTGTGAAACGTTATACGTAAACAGGCGGAAAATTGTATTCATAAAATCACATCACATTTGACATTGTTAGTCAAGACGTTGAAGAAGCTGACCAATGTGAAACGTAGATGCAGGCTGTTCTGGACACGAGACTGCGTCAGCATTTCGTCTGTTGCAGTATAACAGGAAGAGAATATAGTCCTGCAACGTTCAAGCCTCTATATATTTTCCATTAGTAATGTCTAATCACAATAATAAGTTAGAAGAACTATCTCGCATTTTCACATACCAATATTCTCGTTTTTCTTCATCACTTCGAAAATTATTTCTCGAAGACGGCTTCTGTACTACAAGAAAGCAATTCCAAACTGAAGTAACAGTTCAACTACATGCATATCAAACTACATTTACAATATTGGAGGGACAGAATATTTAAAAAAAATGTTGTTACAACTGAAGGAAAGGGCGTGGTATAGTGGTAGTCTGCCTGCAACTCGTGCAAGAAGCAATTCGAGGCGAGCTCCGCTCTTAACGTGAGAAGGCTTAGTGATCGAATAATCCGAGTTAGCTAGGGTCGTATACGGTTTGCTAGTGTTGTGTTAGTTTTTTCCTATGGAGTGCAAGCGAGGATTTGTATACAATTTTCGAGAGCCAGTGAAGATACGATGAAATAGATCACGATGAATACACAAAAAGAAAACACCGTGAAATTTGTTTTCACTGATGAGAAAACGCGACCCACGTCACTGGATTTTCATCGTTGGTTCATGATGTCTACCAAGTGCCTACGAACCAAGTGCTCAGTTTTGAAATAGATTACTTTCGTAAGAGTTTGTACGTAAAATGTTTGACAAAAGTGATAAGAGAACGGTTACTTAATGATTTTGGTGCTGAGGTAATCGATAGTGACGTAGATGGTGACCATAAGGTTGAAGTAGATTGGCCCACCAACGACATGTAATTGTCAGAATTCATGTAGTCCCAACTGAATTAAGTGCAGAAGTGATAGGTCGCGTCATGAGTTCTTATGGGGAAGTGTTGAAACTTGACGACGAGACATACTCTGCGGATCACATTTACCCTACTCGAACTGGACATGTCTTGATCAAAATAATACTACGTAAACCCATACCCTTATATGTAATGATGAATGAAGACTCGTATTGGATAACATACCCTGGGCAGGTACGTACATGCCTCGAGTGTGAGGAAGAGGGTTATAATGTGACACAGAGTCCCAAGCGTTGATCCCCTGGGAACCAGTCCCGCGGGAGGCTAGTTAATATACCAGCTGACAATGTACCGATGGTATATGAACCTACTGTCCTAACTAAACCAAGAGATTCAGCTCCATCAGTTGCAGATATCCCTGCGTCAAGGGATAACAAATGAGGGAACATGGACATCCCCATGACCACCGATGAGGAGACAGGTACCAGACACAAAGTGAGTGTGGAAAATACACCAAAACCAAGGGAAGAGATGGAGCAGCCAACCTTGACCCCTTCAGAGGAGATGCATCACATACCCCCACCCACCCCCAAGTTCTTCGTTCCAGGAGGCAGAAGTCCCCGTAGTTACCTCCCCTAGCAAATCACGGTCAAGATTTGTATCAAGGTTACGGTCAGTGGCGGAAGAGTCCGGGGTTGGCGTTGGAGAGCGAAGGTCGTTCTCGCTTGCTGGGAAAGTGCAGATATTTCGAAATTGACTGAAAAATGCCGGAAAGTTGTGGTGTTGCCGGAAAGTTGCAGGCAGAGAAACAGTTTGAGCGGTTGGAAAGTAGGTTTACGGTCTGCCGTTGGGTGGGAGCAGGGAGAGGTTAATGATAACTGAGGAGGAGTGGGGCAGGTTTTCAAGTTCTCAAGGAGCAAACGTTGTGAGCGTTGCCAGATTTACATTTACCAGAAGGTCAGTTTGAGCCACTGGAAATTAGAAAATAATAAAGAAAGAAAATTAACATTTGTCACTACGCCTACCGAATATAATATTTTGTAAATTGAAGATTCACTTACCAAGCCAGCAGAATTTATGTATTTAGGACCTGTAGGACACCGAAAACTATATTCTATATACTTACGCACACACAAACACAAACAGACGCAAGCATAACAGTTAACGTTATAACACAGTCACAGTTACAGAAGTTTACGAAATATCGTGACGCAAAATAAAAATTGTGAGCGGCTGCTTATTTCGTGCACGTCCTCTTTTTCCTTTCGCGTTCACTCCACTTTGTCCAGTTCCTCCAGCGTGGTGACGGAGATCTTCTGATTGTTCTTCAGTATGACGGGGTTTTGCCATCCTGAGTCCACACGTTCCTGGGTCCATGCTGCTCCTTGGCCTCCTGCAATACTTGCTGCCGGGCTGCAGTCAGGGATTTCGTGATGAAAACTCTCGTTCTCTTAAGCGCCTTCTTGTTCTTCCAGATGGCGTCCCTGGTTCGATAGCTGCAAAGCCGTAAGATGGACCGCTTCCAAAATTTTGACCGAGTCAACCACCTTTTTCTCCGGGGCCCGATGCGGTGGGAGAGATCGATGTGATCCAGGGTTACGTGCTGCATGTGGAGATTTTAATTGATCGTCTGGAGGACAAGTTCGTCCGTGTCTTCGTGGCCCGTCTCCGGAATGCCGTGCGGAAACAGTCTGTTCCTCCTGGAATATATCTATAATTTTCCAGTTTCTATATGTCGATTTCTGGAGTTCCTGGATATCCAGCTTGACAGACTCCAGCGTGTCCACCGCCACCCGTTTAAATCCAGGAAGGCCGCGCTGAGATCCTGCAAGGCTGCCTGGGATCCCCTATCCGTGATTTCAGTGGGTAGTTGCTGACCGGCGACGTCCCGAAGTCGGCTCTCGAAGCTCTGAAGCCTCTTCTCCACGCTTTCCACGCGGCTGGCAACTACGTTGATCGAATCTTTTGGCATAATTATGCGATTTACTAAGATTCGTAAGCTGTTAGATCACCACCGAGGTGCTGGAAGTGATGCTTTCCTATGCTGGCAATAGTTTGATATGGTAGTAATGTATGAAATGAGTTTGCGCGAGCGAGACTGGGGGAAATTCGGGAGCTCTTGCTACACGTCCGCTACTCGTCCGCCATCATCGTCTAATTAGTGTCAAAATTTTCCAGTATGCTTTAGTGATCATAGTGTACCAATTCTGAAAATAAATTTAGATTTGATCAAACCCCGACAAGGTAGGGGATACTGGCTTTTAAGAAGCTCATTATTACACAATGGTAGTTATATCCAGCTGATCAGGGAAACGTTGAACGAAATGAAGGCCCCTCGACCAGTGCAAAAGACCGTAATCGAGTTTTGGGAAACTCGAGTTAAGATTAAATTTCTTCAGGTAAGTAAATTCTTCAGTGCAGAGGTTAGTAGAGATCAAAGAAACAAATATATTTTTTGTATGCAGTCTTGAATGATCTCCAGCGTTTAACACTGCAAGGCAATTTCAATCGTCCTTATGCAAATGAAATAAAAGCGGCAATAGTTTCTCCTATCCACTTCTGTCTTCTATTTTATTCCCTCCTTTACATTTCCTCTTCCCGTTTCTCCATTCTCCTCTCTTTTGTCCCCTTCCGTTTCCTCTCTCCTTTTTTTGTGTAGACTCATCAGCAATGAAGTACTAGAAAATCAATTTTCTTTCTTCCAGAAAGTATTTCTCATTTGCAACAAATGTAATACTGATTTGTTTTTGTAGTTTTTTACAATAATACTTTGATTATGTCTTTCGCGTATTTCATAAAAATCTATTGTGTTTGTAGCAACCCTGAAAATGAGCCTAACTCTACACGCAACCCACCAGCGCCTTGTGTAAATTGAATTGCCTAGTTTAAAATCTCGTTGTCCTAAAACCTTTGCGAGACACTGTACAATCTCTCGTTTCTTGCTTTGTAAACTTCTCTAAATGATTTCTAAGTATATAAATCGTTAATTCGGCAACATAGCTCTTGAGAACCAGCTGAGAGTAGCCAATTTTACTGCTGGTCCCTCTAATAAGCGAGAAACACTGTGGTAAAAGATAACATTATTTTTTAAAATATGATGTCTGAAATTATATGGAAAACTCAAGTATGAGGAATAATATGAGAGAATACTTGAGATTCGGTATGTCAGAATTGTAACCAGAGAAACTTATGTGAGGTTGGAAACACGGCACTCGTTCGTGGTGTACCTGGAGGAAATACCTGTCAACTTTGAACATAAAAGAAAATAATTAAGAAAAGTTTATAAAAATAGAATAATAACAACACCTTACAAATTACTGCGCAATGAGCGAAAATTAAAGAATATCGCAATTTACAGCGAAAATGTGTTCGTCGCATCGAAAAGTTGTGGAAGCTTGAGCAATCATCAAAACGCTTCAAAGCATTTGCTACAAGTGACGTTGTAGAGAATTAGTAAAGTACTAGTATCACAAATAATTTTTTCCTAACAAAATTAAGGTTCGCGGTTTCAAATCTAAAGCTCTCTAATATTTCATTTCGTTATATTTTTCCAGCAGCTAAATGTATTTTTTCTTCTTTCTGGCACTAAGATCCATCAATCAGGAACGAAACAAACCTAAATTGTTGTCCTATTCCAACAGATGGTATTTGGTGAAACAAGGAATTTGCTATGACTCGAAAATTGATGAAGAATCATCTTCTTTTCTGAGCCTACACAACAATGCTAAAACGAATATCAGTCCGTTTGCCTTCAGCTAGATGCAGAAATCATTATATATTTGCGCTTATCGGCCTTTTTTTACTTTTGGGTCATTTTCAGTAGATTTTGCCTTTCTTGCCAATTTTTCTAAAATTTATGGCTTATTTTCCTCCTTCCTTGTGGTTTCGTGTATTTCAAATGCATTTGCTAGCATAACGTGAAGATTTAAATTCCCTTGAGCAAGTTCGTCTTTAAACGAATATATGGTCAATGGAAAAGCATAATTATCATTTCCAAGTTTGGGAATGCATTAAAAAATTAATTGTGATAAATTTATTTTTCCAATGCCAAACTTAAGATAATTTGTGTGAACCCTACTTTGAGATTCCCTTGCTAGCCTTTGTTATAGCTTTAGTCTCTGCTTTTAAAATAGAGTTATAATCTTATGTACGCCAAACAGAAATGTATTTCAGTTGCTGGCCATCTACTGTATCGTGGAAGATGCATTATCAAAGAAGGTGAACGATTTATACATGAACGATTTTGTTTTGATTTGTTGCTTTAAGTCCACTTTGTGCACAGTAAGGCTTATCGGGACTGGACCTACAGTTTAAAGTGGGATCCAAACCACTTGTATATCCACCGGGTATCGAACCCGGGACCCCTTAATTACCACTGCGTCATCGGGGAGGCCCTTATACATGAAACAGTTGCAGTGCATATTATGTACGCTAGAAGTAAAAACAAAGAAAACTAAATTAACACTTAACTGCTTTTATCACCATTGCTTCAGTGGGTTAGTAATTTAAACCACCAAACAGTGAATTATTCAAAGTCTCTCTTTTAATTTATTTATAAAATGAAGCTTTCATTTTCAGCGCGAAAGGTATTTTAGACCATTTCTAAAAACTATTCTAACGTTATTCTACAAGTCATCAAGTTCCCGGCCTCTTCACCACAGAAGCCACTAGTACTGAACGTAAAGTTCAAACGATGACAATCCCAAAGCATAGATATTTTAATTTAACCAATTCTCGTATCCGTATTTTTAAATCACACAAAATGAAATTCTAAAAATAGACGGCTTTTTTGTGAGGTGTCATTCTATCTCCCACTCGTTAGATCGAAAAGCATTGTGCTTGGCCTCTCTTCATTCTCCAACGTTTCTCAGGACTTCGAACTTGTGAACACACGAACGCACTACTTACACATTCATTAGTAATTCTCTTCACGTTTCGCACAACTTATAGTGTTCACGAATACGAGATTTTGTTAAGCAAAAAGATCTAAGTAGTTGACTTTGATATTTTAAACTACATGTTGAGTACAAGTTATTCTGTGGTGTAGTGGTATCGTATTTGACAGGGTTATTAACATCGATTCCCAACCTCAACAGAAATTATTTCAGATGGCGAAATGTAAAAATCATTCAACCCCTTTGAGAATGGATCTTGCACGATACAGAAGACGGCCATAAACTGAAAATACATTTGTGTTTGGTTTACATAAGATTATATCTTATTTAATATTGTGATTAATTATAATTTGAAAGGATAGATTAAAGCGACAACAGAGGCTCAGAGGCTAGCAAGGGAATCTCAAAGTCGGGTTCGCAAAACGTATCTGAAATTTGGTGCAGGAAAAATAAATTCATCACAATTAATTATCTAATGCATTGCTAAAGTTGATCACATCACCCCCGCTCACGATCGGATCAAGAAAGTGTGGGGCGTTACCCCCACACCCCCTATACGCCTTCATGGCGTGGTGCTATGCACAGGGGAACACTTTACCTTTTTTTATTGCTAAAGTTGAATATGATAGCCGTGTCTTTCCATTGGCCATATATTCTTTAAATAACAAACTTGCTAAAAGGACCACATCAGGCAATTTAAAACTACAAGTTATGCTAGAAAATGTACTTAAAATTCACGAAACAAGAAGGAAAGAGAAAAATAAGCCTCAAAAATAAGGAAAATGAAACCAAAAAAAAGCAACAACTACTGAAAATGACCTAAGAGCCAAATGAAGACTGACAAGCGCAAATAAAAATGTTTTCTGTTTCTTGCTGAAGGCAAACGGACTGATATTCGGTTTAGTATTGTTGTGTAGGCTCAGAAAAGAAGACGATTCTACATCAACTTCTGAGTCATAGTAGCACATCGCGAAATAATATCTGTTGGAATATCACAACACATTAGGTATTTTTCGATCCAAATTGATAAATGTTAGTGCCAAAAGGCAGAAACAAATACATTGAGCTGCTGGAAACATTCGTCGATTTCAACACCGAATTTATTTTGGCGAAAAATTCTGAAGAAAATAATATTCAAGTTAATTCCTAAATTCCATGATAAATGTTTGGTTTGAGTTGGTGTTTTAAGTCCACTATATCATCAGTATGGCTAATCGGGACTGGACCTACAGTTTAAAGTGGGATCCGAACATTTGTGCCTCCACTGGGTATTGAACACGGGACCCCTTGATTACAAGGCAATGACGTTACCACTGCGCCGTGGGTGAGGCCCCATGCACAATGTATCTGATGTCATATTTACAAAAAAAAATAACGACATAAAATATTGGAGAGCTTTGGATTTGAACCCGCGACCCTGATTTGTTAGGAACAATATATTTGTGAGGCGAAGTACTTTATCAAAAGTCTACAAAATCGATTGTAGCAAATGACTTGAAACGTGTTTTTGATTGCTCAAGCTTCCACTTTCTATGCGACGAACACATTTTTGCTTCAAATTGCAAGAGTCTTTAATTTTCGCTCATGGCACAGTACTTTGCAAATTGTTGTTTTATTTTATTTGCATAAACGTATCGTAATTATGACCTTTTGTGTTCAAACTGAACAGCGTTTTCCACCAGGTGTACCACGATCGAGTGCATTATTTCGAACCTCAAAACAGTTTCTCTGATTCGAATTTTAACATGTGAAGTCGCAAGTATTATCTTATAATATTTTTCATACTTGAGTTTTCCGTTTTATCTCTATTAATATGTTCAGCGAATGGAGTTTCTGACTTTATTTTATAATCAAGAATCAAAAGGGACCTGTAGTCCCTAGTAAAAGGGACCTGTAGTAAAGTTGACTACTCTCAGCTGGTTCTCAAGAGCTTTGTTGCCAAATTAACGATTTCGGAACTTAGAAAACTATCAGGGCGGTCATGTAACATTTGGAGAAGTGTACGTACATATTCTCGAGCAATTCACTCCTTACACAATGACCCGATCATCAGGTTTTCGAAGGGATGGGTTAGTAACTGTTTATTAATAAATTGAGGTAGGCAGTGTATATGAGAGATATTGTATGAGTTCTAAAAATGTGTACTACAGCTCTCTTCCTCCCCCGCTACACTTTTCTCTCTCGATTTTCCTCTTACATCTTTAGTTTTGTCATTTCTTATTTTCCTCTTTATTTTTTTGTGCATTCTTATTTCCCCTATTTCTGTTTCTCATTTTGTTACATCTCTGTCTCTCCATCTATCCATTAGCCCAGCGCTTTCTTCTTTTCACTTTCTCTCTATTCTTGAATTCATAATGTGATTTGATTTTCTCGCCCATATTTATTTGTATCATGGATTGATTTGCGTTATTTTGCTACCTTCATCCCATTTTTGTCTAATTTTCGAAGATTGGGATCAGTGATGATAAGATAATATTGATTAATGGAAAATCACAATCATCCAATCCGATCCCCGGATTCAAACTCGGGTCCCTGGCGTTCCAGTACAATGTGCCACTCACTCCGTCAGGTGGCCGGCTATTATTTATATCATTGCATTTCTTCGTTCTTCTCTCGTGTATATATTTCACTTAATTTCGTTCTGTCTGCGAATAACTCTACTTGCAAGAAAGTGCAACGCATGAAATCCCTTCTTAATACGCTCCTTCATGCACACTGAAGTGCACGTGAGTTGGATTTAAGCTTGTGTTGCATCCAACTTTTTCCTTCTAAGAGGAACAAAATACAGTAACAAGGCATATTACTGCACTTTATACATTCGGGGATAATGAGAGAACGGGCGTCTGAAGAGGACGAAAATTTAACGTGAATAGGTAAACAAACGAAACAACATTCATAGTAAAATTTACAACAATTTAATAATGCGTACTTTGATCTTTACCATGTACAAAAAGCTGAAAACCCAACCAACGTTCGGGCTTAGAATCTGCGTATTAGATTTCTATCACATTAAGGAAGTTTCAAGTCAATGCTTACCTTCGTTTACAGAAAGAAGTTGTTGCACGATCCACTCTAAGTAGAAATGTCTAACGTGTATATCACAATCCTTTCTCAACACCAAGTGGTTACAAAATTCGAAACATTTAGTTTGGTTTTTAAATGTAGACATGGTATGCGTTATGAAATAATCTTAAAGAACGTGTGAGTAATGATTATTTAGCAACCAAGGTGAAAATGTTGAAATCTTGAAACTGTTGAAATAACTGAGAGGAATATCTGATAACGTAGCCTGCTCCATGTTATTTCAAAAGATATATTATCGACGTGTCACCACAAACTGTCTTTTATAACTTATAATTCATCAAGTAGTTGTTGTGAGAAATATTGTTGCGAGAGATCTATGGCTCTTTCAAACATAAGACGAAAATTATGTAGTTGTCACTCATGTTTGAGTCACCTTTTATTACGTATTTTTCTATTTCATACACTTCTCTTCAGATAAACTGGCACGCTCGTTTGAGTTGAAATCCAGCTTCGTAGGCGATCGTGTTTGGCATTACAGCCAAAGTAAAGCTTCGGAAAGGAGCATCAGCCGGCAGTGCTGTCACTATCAAACATTTTAACCACATGCAGGGAATTGTGTGTTTCTCAGACTCAAAAGAAAGGGCTAACTGAAAAATTGAAGTGTAAATATTAATTAACTGGACTGTTCGCGTCTACAATCAAAGTAAAGTAAATATGAAAAAATCTTTTAAAATGTATTTTAAAGAAATTAATTTTTGACGTTCGTGACGGAGTTGTTATCACATTGCGTTAGAATGCAATGCAATTTGGCATGAGTAGAGGTGATATTTTTGAGTCTCTGTTCATCGTCGCGAGTAGCCGAAAACGGAAGAAAAGCAACACAAAATAACGCAAATAAAAGAAATAAATAACGCAATTAGAATAAACGACGTGGGAAACGTGCTGTTGTAATTCCTGAAAATGATGCAAAAAAAAATATATATATATTTTTCCTTCGGAAAAAGTGCTTTTCTAACCAGGGAGAAGGATTGAAGAAAATATAAACTCCTTCATCATCCACTTTGGTAAACAGAATCGCAAAGTCGACACTGAAAATGTAATGTAAAAAATAATAGAAATCCGAAAGAAAAAGGGTTTGTTTCACAGCCAGGGAGGCACATGAGATGAGGTCCCCCCTCCCATCAGTCATCCAGTCTATTAATAATAAGTCAATGGTTGTGCTCTCATTTAAAAGTATATGGAACTTTAAAAAAAAAAATTGTCGGGCTTTCTCTTTAACAGGTGCACGTTGGTTTGGTAATATAAAATGGAGCACAAAAGTAGACTTGTCAATATATACAGGGTGTCGCAAAACTCTTTCAACAACGCTTGGGAGCTGGTAGATATCATAAAAACAAGTAACTTTCCCTATAAAGTTTACCTCGAAAGCGCTTATTTTCTGTGCTACAAGCGCTTAAAGTCTATCCTGTAAGTATGCAACCCAACACAGCAAACGCTTGCTCTGACATAACTAGCAGGGGCGCGTTGCAGGGTTGCCACTAGCGTTCCTCGTTAAGAGAGACGACTTAAAAACAACAACTTGGGAGACTTGCCTGAGCAAAATCCAAAACATTAATGATACTTGCGATGTTGTAAGAAGTATTCACAGTATTTATAAACTGACCAAAACAAATAATGGGCAGACTGAAATTCAAGATTACTCATTCTAAAATATCTCCATAATTGATTGTTTGATTTGGTTTATTTTAATTCGCTTTTCTGCCACCTTTGGCTATTCGCGCAGATGAGGATGATATGATGAAATAACAAATGACACCAATGTCTAGACCAGGATTTAAACCCGAGACACCTGGCGCCGTAGCAAGCTATGCTAACCACATCGCCACAGAATGTTTCGTATATCATGCAATATCAATTTCAATGTTACAGCAACGCTAGCAAGTAGACCAACGCCTGGTTGACAAACATGAAGCAATTCTTAATGTTTTGGTTGCTCCGTCACTCGACCCTGTCATACGCGGACTATGCATTTGGTGATATATTTACATACGAAATGCTAATATTTTAGAACTTGTTTCATTCTTGATAAGTTAGCCCCCTTGGCGGAGTGGTTAGCACATCGCGCTTCTGGTTCAATCCCGGCCTGGGCATGGATGTTTGTGAGTGTCCATCCATCAATTTCATCATATCATCACTCATCCCTATCTTCGCAAATTAGCAAAAAGTGGCAGAAAAGAGAAGTGAAATAAAGCAAGTTAATCAATCAATCGTTCCTGATAATTCGACAGTGATTTCAGCAATATCAATTTCCAACGATGTAGTTTGTCCTGCAATTATCAGGCAAGTTATAATCACGAAATCTATTGTTTCTAGATGTTACAGTTACCTAATGCTTCCAAATTAGTTTGTGCGAGATAAATTCTCCACAATCTGTGTTATTAAAGCTTTTACATTACTGTGATTTGGCATAACCAAGTGGACAAACTTGAACACAAACTACGACAAGAAGTCACATTTTAAAATTAATATACGGTAGGTAAAATGTCATTTTCTAGCCTCGTTACAACAGAGAATGGCATAACCAAATAATTTTGATTGTGAACTCTAATAATGTCTTCAGCAATGTATGAACTTTGTTCGGCAACACATAACGAAGAGTTTTTAGTAAGGGTTTAGTAAGTCCGTATAAACAGCATTTGGATAAATGTTGAGAAAAATGATAAAGGTATCTGACTGCATTATATGTCATTCGGTTTTCTCTAAATTTGCTCTTAAAGACCTCCAGGACTTCACCTGCATCCTGGTGCTGACTCTAACTGACAGTCATCTTGAAACGAGCAAAGGCGAAATGTGTTTTCAAGCAGTTTTTATTGATGGTGCACTGGTAATGCTGTTACCTTGTTATTCCCGACCTGGGAATTGGAGTTCTTTGTGAAAGTCCTTTCTTCAATTTCATCACTCATTCTTATCTTCGCAATTAGCCAGAAGTAGCAGAAAAGCGAAGTAAAATAAACTCAATCAATCAATCAGTGAATAAATCTTTTCAAGGGTCTTTAATCAGGTAATTCTCAAACTTTTCTCAGTCCAGTGCCCACCTCGAAGAATATTTCACTTCTTCGGACCCACAAGTATGGGATCCGGTAGAATTACTTGAAGAGGTGTGCACAAAGTTTATAGAATAGTACGTATTTTTGCTAACATTGAGTAACTTAATAAGTTTTACGCTTGCTTAAACAGATTTCACGTACTTCATTCTAGACAAGTACCATACATATATAATTGAAAAGGCTGAAAATGAGAGATGCCGGTAACAAGAAATGGTAGGGTACGCATAACAGAAATGTAGAGCTTAGACTACGGACAACACGGGTTGAATTTAAAATATTGAAAAAATATATACTAGTATTTTAAATGTAATAGTTTTGTAAGACAGTAAGTAAATTCTCAAGCCCGACATCGGGACCCAGATGTGGGTCGCGCCCCATAGGTTGAGAAACGAAGTGATCCGGTGCCTTATTCCAACTAGCATTTGAGTCGGACAGAAACAAGTTTGGGAAGAATGCTTCTGAAAGCTGTGTCCGTGCATGGCACCTCGAAGTCTGGAGAAGTTTCGGCGAAGGGTAGGAATGAAGGAAGGAAAAGATAACATTTGCTTTAACAAATGGAACTTGAAATAGGTAATTTTACTTGCATTCTCTTATTTTAAGCAGCAAGTGAAGCAGCAGGCAAGTTGTCCATCACTATGTTTATAACTATGCCATATGCAATACAAAATTTGAGGATTGAAAGAAAATCGCTAAGGAGACAGAGGACAACGGTACAATATAAAATAACACGGCGTACTTCGCGACAACATAAAGGGGATAAGGTGTATACAACCTCTCGCCTCCCAGAAAGCAAGTTCAAGAGAAGTGCACTCTATAAACGATCTTTCAACCCCATATATCGTATCTTCGTATGGTTTTTATGGGTATGTCCAATGATATTTTGTTCCCAAAATACACACCCTCCTGTCTCCTTATTTTCCTGGTGTATTTTCTTGTGCAATGGAAATATTCCGGGACGGTTTCCTTAACTTCATATTTACCATGGACCTTGCAGTACGTGCTCAAGACACTCAATCTTTGGGATTAACTGAAAGTAAGCGAATTAAATATATCTAATGAAACCTATCATTATAAGCAATTCTATTGGCATGCGTATATTCACTAAAGTTCCAACCAGCCACGTTGATACCATTACAAAACTTCCCTTGCAAGCTCCCACGGTTAAGTGGGGAGATTAACAGCCTGCAGAGCCAGAGGTAAGCGGGTTCTACGCTGGTTAGGCATAGACGATTCATTGTGTTTGTGCGATTATTATGCCATTACTTCATAATTCTACTGTGAAGAAAAACGTAAAATAACCAAAATGGGACACAGAGATCGAAGAAACTCTATCCATTAAGCGTAAAATAGCCTATGCAATGTAAATTTAGTCATGGGCCGATTAACTGGGAAATGGGATACTTTCGTTCGAAACGTCTCAAAATGTTATTATATATTGGGTGTCCGAGTGACATTAAGAAAGTATCAGCCCTTGTACAGTCACGGACACTGCCGGCTTGTAATGAATACATTGACTTTCAATGAAATCGTTACCAGCCGGTAGTATCCGCGACTGTACCTCCATCGGAGTAGAGGTCGTTGATCGTATATGACTAAAGAACAACATTCTTCTTTATAGTTCACTTTTGTTCACAGAGAGGTTGATCGAGACTGGATCACGAGGAGGAGGGTGATGCCAGGCTTACAATATCTTGTTATCAAATTTTTAACTGTAAATATTTGAATAAAGAATGAAAATAAGTTACAATGTTCTCTAGGGATGTTCCCTGGCGGATCTGAAATCCGGATCCGGTTGGTTCCGGGGATCCGGATCCTAAAATTTTTCCGGATTTTTAGATCCGGATCCGGATCCGGTACTTTAGGGATCCGGATTTAGAACTTTCGGTTCCGGATCCAGAACTTTCGGATCCGGATCCAGAATTTTCGGATCCGGATCCAAAACCTTCGGATCCGGATTCGGTAGTTTCGGATCTGGTACCTTGAACCGGATCCGGTACTTTTGGATCCGGATCCGGTCCGTTTTGTCATCCCACATGCGCTTTTTTGGAAAGTAAGAATGTGTTTATAACGTATTGTTACCTGCTAATATACATATATATATATATAATATACATACGTACACATATATACGTATATAGTGTGTGTGCGCGCGTGCGCAATTTGTAATTAATTAATACACTTACAAGGGAGGTCTAAGTCTCCCCCTCCGATTTACATGAAACTTGGCAGGTGTATAGAGCCCTTCCCCTTAAATGTCAAGATGAGGAGAAATTGAAGTTATAATCTGACCCCGAAACCACGTAAATATGGCATAGGAAGAAACAGGGTGCCTCTCTATACACCTGTCAAATTTCATGGGAATCGGAGGGGGACACAGGGGTCAGATGATCCCCACGTCAATTTGTCCTCATCTTGACATTAGAGGCGGATTTTGCCTCCTAAAACAGTTTTTCAAAAAAAAAAAAAAACTTATTTCTTCCTTTGGGTCCCTCTATACACCTGCGAAGTTTCATCAAAATCAGAGGGGGACACAGGGGTCGATCCTTACTTAAATTTGTCCTCATCTTGATATTTGAGGGGAATTTGCCCTCTAAAACAGTTTTTAGATGAAACAAAAAAAACACGTATTCCTTTTGTCCCCTGTATACACCTGCCACGTTTCATGGAAATCGGAGGGGAACACAGGGGTCAGATCCCCTCTTCAATTTGTCCTCATCTTGACATTTGAGGAGAGGTTGCCATCTAGAACAGACTTTTAGCCGAAACAAAAAAAAACACGTATTTCTTCATTTGGGCCCGTTTATACATACATCTGCCAAGTTTCATGGAAATCGGAGGGGCACACAGGGGTCAGATCCCCACTTCAATTTGTCCTCATCTTGACAATTAAGTGGGTTTTGCCCTGTAAAACCGTTTTTTAGCTGAACCAAAAATAAAACGTATTTCTTCCTTTGGGCCCCACTTTACACCTGCCAAGTTTCATGGAAATCGGAGGGGACCACAGGGGTCAGATACTCACTTCAATTTGTCCTCATCTTGACATTTGAGTGGGTTTTGCCCCCTAAAACCGTTTTTTAGCTCAAACAAAGAAACACCTATTTCTTCCATTGGGCCCCACTATACACCTGCCAAGTTTCATGGAAATCGGAGGGGGACTCTTAGATAACCTCCCATGTTAGTCTTACACTTTGTAATTATATAACACTGAATATAAGTAGAGTAAGTTGATTGTTTCTGCATCATACTTGGTACGAGGCCTATTATTTCTATTAATTTAACCACAATAGAAAACCTATTTTGACGAAGTTTTTGTCGATTTTATACTATTGCAAATCTGTGATTTTTCATCTTATAGTTGGTACGAGTAGTACGAGACATATTGTTTTTATTAATTTAACCACAATGGAAAATCTATTTTGACAATGTTTTTGTTGATTTTATACTATTGTAAATGTGTGTTTTTTATCTCGTACTTCGTACGAATGTCATAATTTTTTACGAGTTAAAGTACGTAACGACTACACCCACACCCACCCACGCACACCCACGCACACATACGCCTACACCCATCTACACAAATTTACTTCAGGTTCACTTCCGGTCTACTTCCGGTCCACTTCCTGTCTACTTCCGGTCCACTTCCGGTCTACTTCCAGTCCACTTGACAGACACTTGTGATTTTTTCCAGTTATTTTTAAGTATACACCCACGCACACCCACGCCCACACAAATAAACTTACTTCATCTACTTCCGGTCTACTTCTATTGTCTCTGGAAATTCCGTATAAATAACTTAGCTGAAAATTTCGGCGTAATAGCTACAATTATTTTATCTTGAAGAGGGTTCATATCGTTTTTCACACAGATTGAATTTGTATGAATTTGTATTTGTAATGAATTTTGTATTTCTTTTCATGTGCTAAGCACAGGGTGATATTTTTTTTACTATATGTGTTTATTAATTTTTTATACTTAGTACAAATATATAATTTATATATAATAAAAAATAGCTAATATAAAATAAAACGTCATGAATATTTTTGGGTTTAAAAAGCAAAAACATAATCAGTCCGTAGAGAGAATTCAAGTGAACATGGATGTATTGAGAGAAATTTATCATCAATTGAAAGTGTTACTTCTTGTTCACTTGAATAGTATTTGGTCTCATGTTGGCGAGGATACTGGAAATTATTTATTTATATTTAATAATAACTTATCATCATATAAGTTACCTGTTAGTGGGGAAATTCAAATAAGCGTTTCTCCAATTAATGCGGCAGTTTTGCACATAGGTCAAAATTTGTATAGAATTAAACATAGTACATTACTTCCTGATACGTTTTATGATGTGGAAGCTGGTGAATTTTTGTATGCTGAGATAATTGGAGAGTATGATATTACAGAAATTGCTAAATCTAAATATTCAAGCAGAGATTGCAAATCTTAAACTCAACTGATTGATCCTATAGTAAAAATTGATGGATAACTCAAATCTTTGCTCAAGAAATATACTAATTTAGCATCAATAGATAATCTTCAGAACTTAGAAGAGAATATTGCCAACTTGAAAAAAGAACTTGATAAATTTAGACAAATTCATACAACGAATACCGAACAGCTGAAACAGCAATTGAAACACCAGGCATATAGTATTCGTACCGAACTGCAAATCATCATGCAGAATATCAAAACTAGAGAAGAATATGAGCAGGTAAATGCTACTATTGCTAAATTGCAAGAACAGTTTCAATCTTTCGAAGTTCCTACATTGCAAAGTATCAAATCTGAATTACAGACAAAAAAAATGCAGCTGTTGCAACAGAACTCGATGCTATAAAATTAACTCTCTCCACACTTCAGAATACTGTAGCTGCTTTGCCTACTTCTCAGGAAATCAGAGCTGTGAGGAGAGCAGTACTTCGAATTTTAAAATCTGAGGATATCAAAAACATTCAAGCATAAATTGCGCAAATCAGAGACTGTTGCCACTCTCACCCACAATCAAATAATTAACGAACTACTTGCATTATTTACAGAGATCAGAAGTCAAGTACACGATCTTGCTACTCAGAGTTCTAAATTGGAACTTGTGGAAAATTTACAACAGATTATTTCTAATATTACGTTACAAATTACTATTCTTGATGCAAGTCAAGAATCTGCTTTATCAGGTTTTGCTACTCAACTTCACGATCTCAAAGAGGAATATAAACAACTGTTCGTTGATGTAAAAATCAAACGTAGCTACGATGAGTTGGTTCGTACTATCAACGAACACTTGGAATCGGTATTAAGCAGACTAGATGACGTAGATATTCGTAAATTTTATTCTATGGAAATTGTTAGGTTACAAAGAATTCCAAATGCTCGAGGGCACTGGACGTACGCCAATTCTGGCAATGTTTATAAATTATATCTGTACACAAAGGTACATGAATTTTTTGTTGATGGTAGTTTACGATTTCTGAAGTTTATTTTACTAAAACATGGAAAACATATTGAAGTTTCTCAGTTTACTATACACAAGGCAGTTCAAATACCTATCGCATACTGAGATGAATCTACAAATAAATATAAAATACAGTTACGACGAACAATTATCAGTTTTTGATATAGAAATTGGTGACAAGCTGTTATACCCTGAGGACAATCCATTTTATGCGATATTCTCACTTCGAACTCGATGTCAAGACAAGATATAGTTCATGAATTACACAAACCAGCCCGTCACAATTACAAGCGATTAAGCGTAGTAACGAAATGTATAAATGATCTGTTCCAGGCTGATCTGATCGAGAATGCCCCTCGCCTAAACGGGGGCATTTTAAAGAATTTGGATAAAATTAATCATGGTTACAAATATATGCTTACAGTTATTGATACCTTTAACAAATATGCATGGGCTATTCCCTTAAAATCCAAGACTGGTATTTGTGTTACCGAGGCCTTTAGTCTCTATTTCGTACCCTGTTTTCAAACTTTGCTATGTCGGAAATAGCAACAGGGTATTTGATGCCTGTCATAGCATATTCAATCTCATCGATATATTGTGTGTAGTGACTAACTCGATATGGATTATTTAAACGATAAACCGGGTGAAGCGCTGCTAAAATGCACCACATGAAACACTTATTGTCGGTGTTATGAATGTTCAGAGCAGCTGTCTTATGCTGAATTTCTACCGAAAGTGGAACGTAGCTCGAAGCAGAAAAAGGTGTAATTTTTTTTACATAAGCGATTAACCTGTGAGGAGTTCCACATAGAGACCAACCTGATCCCTTAGCTTCGAATTCATCGTGTTTCAGTAGTGTAAAATACTTTATTATAAACCCGATAACGTATGAGCCCCCCTCAGGCAGATTTGGCTACAAGTAGTATAGTTAATGCTATAACAAGCACCACTTATAAGTGTAGAAAAGGAGAGGTTAATGATTGAACAGCCCGATTTGCCTACACTTAAAACAATGCCAAGAGGGGCTTATACCCCAATTCTTCAAGTGTGATATGCTCTGAATTTTAAGAATTTTGAATTCTAGTGTAGAAAAGTAGAACCCTCCTCAGACAGATTTGCCTACACTTAAAACTATGCCAAGTTCCCATATGATTTTATTGTTTACAGTGTGTTTTTCTGTCAAAATCAGAGGAATCTTGAATTTTAGTGTAGAAAAGATGAGCCCCCCTCAGATTGATTCTGTTTTTGTATATTGATATAAAGCTCATAGCTCCTGGGTTCTGAGACCCAGTAGAGTGTGGTGCATAGCCCCATGGTTTTTATTGTCTTGTAATCAAGAGGCTTATGGGTTTGAGTTCTGATAAAATGTGAAGCCTCCCCTGATTGCAAAGTGTTAATATTGTTGCCTTGTAAACAAGAGGCTCGGGTTTGAGTCCTGATAAAATGTGTAAGATTAAAATACATGTGGCAAAATAATATCTCCACACGTGAGATTTTGAGAATAATTACTGCTAGTTGATATACAACTGATAGCTCCCAGATCGGAAACCTGGTAAAGTGTGTTATACAACAGCATAAAAGAGCAAAATTATTTTATATTGGGGATTACCAGAGCCTAGTTATTGCTGTTGTCTGGGTATAAAAGCACCAGCTCAGCTACTAACTGCTGTTATAATTGTTTTGGCATATTGTCCATAGTTCTGTTTTTTTTGGACCAGGAAATTTTATATAAATAAACAATAAAAATGCCAAATCAAAAATATTGCAATCAGTGTAATAAAAATATATCTAGTTCTAATTGGTCTAGGCACCGGCATATTTGTGACTCTAAGAAATGCAGAAAGGCCACAAAAATGTGTCCAAGATGCTATAAAATATTAAGCAAAGAATATTACAAATGGCATAAGTGCAATTCTTATGTACAGTCATCAATATTACCCCCACAACCATCTACATCTGGTCTGAAAAGGAAGCATGAAGCACCTGTTAATGCTAGAGCAGCAAAACAGCCACGCTATGAACCTATCCATAGCAGTTTTAATGGCCAACTTAGGGATCACTATTTTGAATCAGAGCCAAGATGTGGCATTAAGAATTTTTTGAACAATATAAATCCTGATGTGCAGGCAATTCTAAATGCACAAAATGGCTCTTATAAGCTGTCTCTCAAATTGTTTACACAATATAAGAAACCAAATGGCACAAAATTTACACAGCCCCACATAACAGAAACTGTACCTATATATTCAAATGGAAATTCAGACAAAATAATAAGCAGTTTGATAGATCAATTGAATATTAAACACTCTGAATTTGCAGCAAAAGAGTCTGGATGGAGCCTATGCGGATCTCCACACAAGCTCTATGTTAATATTTCTGAATTCAGCCCATTACAAGGATCTACATACCTGCCATTACCTGCCAATATTAAAAACAAAAGAGCCGTGGTTAACATAGAAAATGATGAAGAGAAATGCTTTTTGTGGTGTATTTTAGCTGCTTTGTTTCCAGTTTTAAGGAATCCTGAGAGAATAAGTTATTATAAACAGCATGAACATGATTTTGATGATGCTATGGAGGGCTTAGAATATCCAATGTCTGTTCAGAATATTGATAAATTTGAAAAAAAGGCCAGGGATATCAATGGTAAACAATTATCTATTATTGTATTTATTTGTTCTACTGGCCGTGGCAATTGCTTGATAGCATCTCTCAGAATCAGTACACTTGATGATGATTCTGCTGTTCCGATTGATCTGCTCTTAATTGAAGAGGATGGCACACATCATTACACTCTGATACACAGTCTTGAAGCTTTAGTCAGAAAACAACAAGGCAAATCCAATATAATATTCAAGTTGTGCAGAAGATTTTTGACTGTATTTGATGGTCAAAAATAATAAATGGGGTTTGGGAAAAAATGCAGAAATTGCTAAAAACAAGTTAATTGAACATTTAAAATACGGTGGCAACCATAAACCTGTTCATATGGTGATGCCTAATCCAAGTGAAAATGCCAAATTCAAAAAATTTGGAGCCTTGTTGGAACACCGTGCATATATAGTCTGTGATTTTGAATCAAACCTCAAACCCCTTGCGTTATGCAGCCCAGATCCTGATGAATCTTCAATTACATCATACCAGTTACATGAGCCTTCTAGCTTTTATTATGTTGTTGTACAGGATGGTGTTGTTAGTGAAGAATATTTATACATGGGACCAGATGCCATCAAAGAATTTGCTCATAGAATAGAAAATAAATGCCATGACATAGCATCTAATGTCTTATTAAAATCAAAACCTATGATGCCTTTAACAGAGGATCAGATTGAAGATTTCAACAATACAAAAAATGCCCGGTATGTGATTCTGAATTTTCAGATACAAATATCAAGGTGAAACACCATTCTCATACAGATGGTAAATTCAAAATGGCCCTGTGTAATAGCTGTAATATTAAGATCCAGAGACCAAAATTTGTCCCTATATTTTGCCATGGTGCATCTAATTATGATTTTCATCATTTGATCAGGTACGAGGGGTTTGACAAGCAGAATTTAAATATTTTAGCAGAAAATGATGAGAAATATATAGCTATTAGAAAGATAAATAAAGTAAATGGTGTTTCCATTCACTTAAGATTTCTTGATTCCTAAAGAATTCTGTCCACTAGCCTGGCTACACTGGCCAGTCAATTATCTGATGACCAATTCAAAATCACATGTGCTTTGTTTCCAAATCAGGACCTGAAATTAATTAGGCGGAAGGGTGTATACCCATATGACTATGTTACAGATTTTTCTAAATTTGATGAGTGTTCTCTGCCACCACAACAAGCATTCTACAGTAAACTCAGGGCATCCGGAATCACTGATGATGATTATCACCATGCCCAGTTGATGTGGAGCAACTTAAAATGCCAGACATTTGGTGATTATTATAAGGCATATTTAAAACTTGATGTGGCTCTCTTAGCTGATATACTTCAGGCATTTAGAAAAACTTCCATGGAAAATTATAAGCTGGATCCAATGTATTTTTACAGTGCACCAGGCCTAGCATGGTCGGCAATGTTTTTAAACACTAAAATGCAATTGGATCTGATCCAAGATAAAGATATGTATCTGTTTATGGAGCAATGTATAAGAGGAGGCATTTTGCAATGTTCTCAGAGATATGCCAGAGCAAATAACAAGTATATTTCCAATTATGATCCAGCACTGCCATCAAATTATATACTGTATGTAGATGCCAACAGCCTATATGGTTATGCCATGATGGATAAATTGCCATATGCAGGGCTTGAGTGGGTTGAAGATTTCAATATTGAAGATCTTCCGGATTTTGCTGACAGTAACTATGGCCTGTTCTTAGAAGTTGATCTGACAATTCCTGATGATTTACACAACACATTTTCTGATCTGCCCCCAATTCCTTAGGTTAAGTGTTCACCTGGCTCTAAACAGAAGAAGCTAATGATGACTCTAGAGCCAAAACAGGGTTATGTCATATATTACAAAAACCTCCAGTTCCTGATTCATCATGGTGTTCAAGTGACCAAAGTTGGCAAAGTTTTGAGGTTCAGGCACTGAAGATGGTTGAAGCCATATATTGATACAAACACAGAGCTTCGAACATCTGCAATGAGCCAATTTGATAAAACTTTGTTTAAATTGATGGTAAATTCAGTGCATGGCAAAACCATAGAAAATGTCAGAAAACATAGTGATGTTAAATTAATTACTGACCCCAGCCGGAGCAAACAATTGATTGCAAAGCCTAATTTCAATTATAGAAGAATTTATGATGAGAATATGGCACTCTTTAACATGAAAAAAACAAAGATTAAGTTTGATAAGCCTATTTATGTAGGGGCTGTGATATTGGAATTGGCCAAATTACACATGCTAGAGCTCTATTATGATGTGCTGAAGCCTTTTTATGGTGATTGTGTAAAACTGACGTACATGGACACAGATAGCTTTATTCTTGATATTCAGACAGAAGATGTTTATCAAGATATATCACAGCCTGCATTGCTTGAATATTTTGATACCAGTGAACATAAAAAGATTCAACCCCACAACAAAAAGGTGCCTGGCAAGTTAAAAGATGAGACACCAGGTGATGTTATTGTGGCATTTGCTGGGTTAAGAGCCAAGATGTACAGTTTTGAAACATGTAGTGGTGTTGTTGCCAAAAAAGCCAAGGACATTGGCATAGTAACTGTGGACAAAGAGCTCCAATTTAAATATTATGAAGATTGCCTCAAATCACAGAATTTAATTAGAACATCAGAATGCAGAATTCAGAGTGTGGATCACTTGTTGACTACCAATTTTGTAAGAAAAGTGGCTCTGGACCCACATGATGATAAGAGATGTATTTTGTCATGTGGCATACATACTTTACCATGGGATCATTGTGATTTGAAAAGTGGTAATCAATGCCCAATTACAGAGCATGATTTGAAATAAATAAACATGCCTATGAACTTATTTGGGTTCAAAAAGCAGGCTATTATGGACCTGCCAACACCAGCACCCTCTTCTGATATACTAAATTAAGTGGTTTGTTAATTATTCATCTGAACAGCATACTTACAGATGTTGATGATAAAACAGGTAAAACATTGTACATATTTAACAATAATTTAAATCATTACCAATTACCTGTAGGTGGTCAATTACAATTTCTTACAACTCCCGAGGGTAATGTCAAGATTTCAGTAGGGAGAAATATTTATAGAATTAAGCACTCAAACATGATTTCTGGCACTGTATATACTGTCTCTGCCGGTGACTGCTTATATATTGAGGTCCCGGGATCCTATGACCAGCTTATAAATTTTTTTTATAGAATTAAGAATTAGATATTTTATAATAAATAACCACTAAAACAAAAATGCCTAATGATATATTTGGCCATACAAGACATGAAGATCACAGTGATGAGATTCTGATGCTTCATGTTAGAGTCAAAAAATTGAGAAGTGATTTACAAGCTTTACAAACCACACTCAATGCCAGTCTTCAACTAGAAATTACAAATTTACAATCACAGTGCATGGACCCTCTTCTTAAAATTGACTCAGAACTCAAATTGCTGCTTCAAAAATATACTGACTTGGCTACATTAGATAATTTTCAAAGTTTAGAGGAAGCTGTAGCAGCTCTTCAAGCCAAATTTAAGACTCAGGCCACCAACTCTGAGCAATTGAAACAACAATTAGAAGAAAAGATTAATAATGTCCAGACACAGCTCCAAACAATTGTCAAAAGCATAAAATCACAAGAAGATTTTGATATAGTAATTTCAACTCTAAAGGAACAGATTCAATCACTACAGATACATAATCTGGACGCTCTGAACAATGCCATAGCTGAGGTTAAAGAAAAAATTGAGACACTTGAAAATTTTATGAACAACTTGCCATCTTCTGATGCTCTGAGTACTATAACTCGTAGTGTTGCCAACATCAAGCTGCAACTTGAAACATATGAAGATTTTGGAAAAATTCAGAGTACCGTAACTCATCTTGAGGGTACAATAGCAGCAGTGCAAAATGATCTGACAAATGTACAAGAAACTCTAGAATCTCGCCTGCCTGGTATTGTAGACACACTTGTCAGTGTTCAGCAACAAATCACCAAACTTGAAAACCTCAACACTGAATCTGAGCTATCTCATTTTCATCACTTGATCGATGATATCCAAACAAAACTTGAAATTTTACAAGAATCAACACCTACTTAGGCAGACATAGCTCTGCTTCAAGGTGCTATGCGTAGTGTGGCTGATGCTTCTGAATTAAATTATGTGAAATTGGCACTTGAATCTTTGCAGAATACTGTAGCAAATCTGCCTACATCACAAGAACTTAAAAATATTAAGAGAGCTGTGAATCGCATATTGAAATCAGAAGATATCAAGAATATCCAGACAGAGATCAAACAACTTACTCAGACAGTGGCCACTCTACCAACTAATCAACATATTAATGAACTGCATGCCCTGTTTGAGGATATCAGAAGACAAGTCCATGATCTTACTGCTCAAAATTCAAAATTGGCAGTTGTTGAAAATCTACTGCAAATTGTAGCCAACATCAAGCAACAGCTAGGGACCATGGAATCCAACCAGGCAAATGCTCTGTTTGTTTTTGCTACCCAGCTACAAGAGATTGTGCAACAATACAAAAAACTTGCTGTGGACATAAGAATCAAGCCAGGCCACGATGAGATTGTTAGAACTATCAATGAGCATCTTGAATCTGTAATGAGTAGATTGCTTACAGCAGAAAAAGAAATAACTGGCCTAATCGAGAATCCTAAACATACAGTAATTCTTGAATTGTACAGTATCCCCAATAAAGAATATGATTCACCATTTACACCAGGTGACAAAATATATATGCTGTCCCCTGCACAATTTTATTACCAGTTTTTTGTTTGGGGCACACTTAGACCAATCAAAATCAAATATTGGCTACAACCACAGGCACACCACTACCCTACCTTATCAATAACTAATGCTGACAACAAACCAAAGGTCACCAGTGTAGAGTTAGGGGATTTTACCGACCCCAATACATTAGAGACATCTTATGCTGAAGATGATGGTTCTCTTGAATTTAATATACAAATAGGAGACAAATTATATTTAGAAAATCCTGTAGTATCAGCTGCTGAACACCCTATAGTTGCAATATTCTTGTTTACATACCATGTCTAGACAAATTATTGTTGATGAATTACACAAACCAGCCATACATAATTATAAGAGACTGCCAGTGGTTACAAAAGGCATAGATGATTTATGGCAGTGTGACGTGGTTGAGATGGCAAGTGGACAGCTGAAAAACTTAGACAAGATCAACAAGGGCTACAAGTATCTACTCACTGTCATAGACACATTTTCAAAATATGCCTGGGCTGTGCCACTCAAATCCAAGACTAGCATGTGTTACAGAAGCCTTCAGGACAACCATCAATCAGAGTGGAAGATCACCGCCCTATCTACAAACAGGTAATGGCAAAGAATTCTATAATTTGGTGTTCCAACAATTTATTAAAAGCCAGTCAATACAACATTACTCGAGTTACAGTGATCTCAAGGCCTCTATTGTAGAAAGATTCAACAAAACCCTAAAAAATCATATGTATAAACAATTTATCCTTCAAGGTAATTATAAATGGCTCAGTATCCTACCAGGACTTTTAGATAGATATAACAACTCGGTCCATTCCGCAATCAACATGAAGCCCTTTGAGGAAACTTCATCTGATGAGCAAAAATTGATCAGTACTGTTTATTATCCTAGATACCAGACAACAACAAGAAAAGCCAAATACAAGGTAGGTGATCAAGTAAGAATCAGCAAATATAAGCATATATTCAAAAGAGGCTTTACCAGAAACTGGAGCACTGAATTATTTACAGTGGTTCAAGTTAAACCTGGGACCCGATACACATATATAATAAAAGACCACCGAGGAGAAATTCTCAAATTCAGGTTTTATGAAGAAGAACTCAGCAAAACTAAGCAGCCTGACACATATCTCATAGAAAAAATCATCCGCAGAAAAGGCAACAAGATACTGGTGAAATGGCTAGGTCTCCCAGAACACAGCTGGATCGAGGCAGACAAAGTGATACTATGAACACCTGGGATGTTATAAAGAGACTACCAGATCCTGAACAGCAGATTAAGAGAAATGGAAAGCTGCTGCCTGATAATATTAGATGTCTTATTGTTGGGCCATCGGCTTGTGGTAAAACTACACTAATGATTGATAATTTTTTATTGGCACCCAACTGGTTAGACTGGAAAAACAGGCACTTGTATGTCTTCTCTAAGAGCTTGGAACAATTAAAATATCAGCAGCTGATGAAGCTATATGATGGAATGGATATAGCCACTTTTGAACCAGATGTTAAGCCACTTCATGAATGTCTCGATAATTCTGTTGTTTTGTTTGATGACATTATACTAGATAATGGAGCTTGGCTGGGGGATCAGCTGCTATAGCAAAAACAGTAATAGATGCCAAAAAGAATAAGGCAGAATTAGATGAATTGAAGCGCCATAATCTGGCCATGGAAAAAAAGGCAAAGGTCTTAAGAGAGCCACGAATAAGTTTAAAAAAAACAAGAGCCGCTTACAAACCAAGATATTGAAGCTTTAATCAAGCCACTGGGCATCAAACATTTTAGAGGTGTGTACATGTCTGATTCTTTACCAGCACAACCACTCAACAAAGAGTGTGGCATAGTTAATTTGGATAAGTACAAAAACAGGGCACTCACTGGATCTGTTATCTTAAATATTTAAAAGATGAGGCATTTGTGTTTGATTCATTTGGAGGTGTTCCACCTGAAAATTTAGTAATGTATCTAAAATCAATTAATCTTTATTACAATAATGCCCGTGTTCAAAACTTCAAAGATGTTAATTGTGGAAATCTGTGTTTATCTGTTCTTAGATATCTGTCTCAAATAAATAAACCATCAATTGAAGATTTTCAAAAAGCCCTGTATTATCTGAAACACCATGGGAGTATTCCATCTCACCAGCCAAAATTCAATATAGAAACTTAGATTACATGATGATATAGTGTATCCCAAAACAATAGCTGTCAGAGCATTTTATGGCATGTACTTGATCCCTTATATTACACACCACAACAACACAATTGCAGTTGGTGATCAAATAATTGTTATCACTCCAGGGAAATATAATCTATCTACTCTAAATGCTCAGTTACCCAGAGGTATAGTGTGAACTCAAAATTCTGTCACTCACAGAGTAGAGATTGTGTCTGCTACAGAAACAGTGTATCTGGGTACTATAGGAGAGCTGTTAGGTTTTGAGAACAACACAAAACTTGAACCAGCCATTAAACACACTGCTATTAATATACCTAAATTCTTAGCCATAGAGACTCTAAATATTCACTGTAATGTGGCCGAGGGTATGATCACTAAATCAGATGGCATAGGCACTCACAAACAAACTGGCAACATTGCAACATTCAAACCTAACTCTGAATTTATGGAACCAATCATCTACACTCCATCAACAACATTATATTTTCCTGTGTGCCATAATAGAATAGATTACATTGAGTTGATGGTCACTAATGAAAAAGAAGAATTAGTTGATATTGCTGGAGCCACATCAACTGCAATCATAGAAATTAATATTTAAATAAAAATACATACAAAAAAATGGAAAATATTGAGAGTTATGAGCTACAATCATTCCCCCCAAACAGGAGGACCTTTGCAAATTTAAATCAACCCAACACAGAGATTGAGGTTGATCTTGATGTAGGAGATGGCTTTATACACCCCCACAGAGCAGATCTCTATATCAAGTTTGATGTTGTAAAGCTCGATGGTACAGATTACCTGTTAACTCAAATATAAGATTGGTAGACAATTTTGTGCCACATCTGTTCTCTGAAGTTGAGATCAGAAAACATGGTGTTGTTATAAACACAGTAGATTACCTTGGTATTACTTCTACAGCTTTGGCCACACAAAAATTATCCAAGACCGAGGCCTCATACTACAAAATTGGTGGATTTGAGGCTGGTGATAAAATTATATCTAAAAGCCACACAGTAATGTTTCCTATGCGCCTGTAGCCAGGATTCTCAGATTACAAAGATATTATGTGGAAGGGTGGTTTAAGAATTACATTTAGAAGAGCTGCCAATGATAATAATGCTTTGATGAGGTACAGTTCATTAAACTCTACAGGGGAAGCTCTGCCTAATACCCTACCTGATGAAGGCAAATGCCTTATTCAGACTATGGAGCTAAGAATTCCAGTAGTTGAATATGAAGCCAGCTATGCTCTTAAATACAAAGCAGATATTCTAAAAAAAATCCACAAGTGCCTTTACAATTTTATACATATCAATGTGTGCAGAAGCCTGCCACTTGTAGCTATTATGAATTTGATGCTACAAGCTCATTCTCCAGTATACAATATGACATGCCAGATTTTGTGGTCGTACTGTTTCAAACTGGAAGACACATTAATCAAAAAAAAATTAGGTAAATTTGATAACTGCAACATCAAAGACATATATCTTAAAAATGGCAGAAATGAGGTGTTTCCCAGAGAAAATTATAATTTAAACATGTCCAAGGATGATTTTCTTAAATTATACGAGGCATTTTCAGCATACAAAAGGGTTTCAACCGGGAATACAGACATGTATTACACACCAGATGAATTCAAAGCACAGAGACCCATGTTTGTCATCAACACCTCAAAAAGGACACAAGTTGTGGTTAATGACAGGACAAACATTAAAATTATCTGTGAATTCCATGATACACTCCCTGATGACACCATATGTAGTGTTATTCTTATAGGTGAAAAATCATATGTTTATGATGTAAGAAATGAGAGAGTCACAGAGCAATTCTAGAAAGCCTCTGCAAAATGCATTGTCTTAGTACTAGATATACAAGTTGAGCCTGGTGCCCAATTAAAATATTGAGCATATTCCAGGTAACATATTAATTCTCTGAACTTAACCGGAAGTAAACCGAAAGTGGACCGGAAGTGGACCGTAAGTGGACCTGAAGTGGACCGGAAGTGGACCTGAAGTGGACCGGAAGTGAACCGGAAGTGGACCGGAAGTAAATATGTGTGGGTGGGTGTGGGTGTGGGTGACTGTGGGTGGCCCTTATGAACATTTTTGGCTTAGTTTTAAGTGTAGCCAAAACAATATCAAGACTGGCATATTTTTAAAAAGCTTAAGGTTAGACAGAGTACCACAGGGTACCACACTTGAGCAATAAGCTCATATGCATATCTTGAATTAGTTTTAAGTGTAGCCAAATCTGAATGAGGGGGGCTCATACTTTCTCGGGTTTATAATACCACAAATAACACTACTTGCTTCCTAATCAAATCACTAGTAAGATTAGAAGCAAAACGTTCAAATTATCAATGTCTGCCAAATAAAAAACTTGGTTTCTTGTTTTGTAAAATAAAACATTTCTTGTACCATTGGGTTTCTCATATTCACAAATTAGATCAACATATACTTTTATGCAGTTTTTTTCTAGTTTATTTTTCAGAATATTTATGACAGACGTTTTAATTTCACTCAAAAAATTAGAAATATCACAGCGTGGATTCGAAGTTAAACAGAAATCCAAGAGTTGGTCGTTGAATGCAGATCTAATCGGCTTTTGGTCATTAGACATCTTAAATTGTTTAGAAGTAGAAGCTTCAGTATGAGAATGATCAATTTTTCTTTTCAATGTTCCATGTCCCGTTGATGCTTTGCAACTTTTCATGTGTTTACTTAAATTAGCAATGCTAATTATTTTTTCACATTGAGTACAAGGCCTAGTAGATAACAAACGATTTATTTTCGAACCTGCTTCGCAACATCTTGCCTATGCTTGCTAATATTAGTTTTGGAGATACATTTTCCACAAATGACACTTTCGATGAAAGTGGTAGATGACATTTTTTTTAAATATACTTTAAGTAAATAACAATAAGCCGCACAATCAAGTCAAGATTCAATAAGACAATTTTTTAACTTACGATAATTGATAGAATTGAACTTAAAAAAGACAATAGTTATAATTATCATAATTTTTGTTTTTTCAGCTCTGGTATTTATATACAAATTTTCTCCGAAAAAATACAAAATTCAATACAAATACAAATTCATACAAATTCAATCTGTGTGAAAAACGACTTGAACCCTCGTCAAGATAAAATAATTGTAGCTATTACGACAAAATTTTCAGCTATGTTATTTATTCAGAATTTCCAGAGACAATAGAAGTAGACCGCAAGTGGACCGTAAGTAAATTTGTGTAGTTGGGTGTAGGCGTAGGTGTGAGTGGGTGTGCGTGGGTGGGTGTGGGTGTAGGTGTTACGTACTTTAACTCGTAAAAAATTATGACATTCGTACGATGTACGAGATAAAAAAAACACAGATTTACAATAGTATAAAATCAACAAAAACATTGTCAAAATAGATTTTCCATTGTGGTTAAATTAATAAAAACAATAGGTCTCGTACCACTCGTACCTTGTATGAGATGGAAAATCACAGATTTGCAATAGTATAAAATCAACAAAAACATCGTCAAATTAGGTTTTCTATTGTGGTTAAATTAATAAAAATAATAGGCCTCGTACCAAGTATGATGCAGAAACAATCAACTACTCTACTAATATATTATAAAGTTTTATTTTAATTTGTAAAACTGTAACTGTAGAACAATTGTATAATTTTTTAATAACATTTCTATCTTGTTATATGTGTTAAAGGTTTCATCCTGGAATGGAATGTCTCACATTTATGTGTGTTTTCATTTCCAATACATTCGAATGATTACATATTTGTTTCAATGGCATTTACAAAATCACCTCTGAAATTTTATGTTAAACAAAAAGATTATTTTTGTGCACGAGTGTGTTACTCGATGCGTTACAAAGTATTTAGGAACAACAATTGAAAAAAATTCTTGTTGTACTAAATATTTTTTTTGTAATCGAAGATCATAATACCTTTTAAGGTGTGGTAATATTATAATGGGATTGAGATACGAGACACTCGGATCCAGAACCGAGATGTTGATCTATTATGAAAATATCAGGAAACTAACGGTACAAGAATTTTTTTTTTTTCACAAAACGAAAAACCAAGTTCTTTATTTGGCAGACATTGAAAATTTGAATGATTTTTCTTCTAATCTTACCTGTGAATTGATTAGGAAACGGGATGAATTCGAGGCTAATAGAACAGGTTGGTCCTTATGTAGCCCTCACAGATTAGTCGCTACTGTAAACAAATTTACACCTTTTTCTGCTTCGAGCTACGTTCCACTTCCGGTAGAAATTCAGCATAAGAGAGCCGTGCTGAATATTTTTAACAACGACAATAAGTGTTTTATGTGGTACACTTTAGCGGCGCTTCACCCGGTTCATTGTTCAAATAATCCATTTCGGTTAGTCATTACACACAATATGTAGAAGAGATTGAATATTCTATGACAGGCATCAGGATCAAGTTGGAATTGATATCGGACGTGGACATGTTACTTTTTATAGAAAGAGGGATACGTGGGGGGATGCTGCAATGCTCGCAAAGACACTCAAAGGCAAACAACATTCACATGTCTGAGAATCAATACGATGCAAATCGACCATCGAATTACATATTTTACGCAGACGTAAACAATCTCTACGGATTCGCAATGATACAAAAACTTCCATACGGAGGATTCGAGTGGATAGATCCCATTTCAATTGATATTAATGGTTTCGACGATCGTGAATTTGGTATGTTCATTGAGGTGGACATTGAATTTCCAAATATTTTTAGACGATTAGCTATAAATGTTTATTCGTATACTTCAGTTAGGCATTTTGTGCATCCCTTTAGGATGACTAATATTGTTGATGACGAAGCCGTGGAAATCAATCTACTTCTCATTGCTGACGATGATGTTCATCATTAACACACTAATTCGTTCACTCCTCCGCTTGGTCAGAAGCCAAACAACCAAGTTTCGTGCACACTTCGAAGTTTGTCTAAGGTGTTGAACCGTATTCGATGATCTTGACCGACGTAATTACAAACATTTCCAAAATCAAGAAATTGCCAAACAAAAACTTGTTGAACATAAAGTCTACTGACGAGTCAACAGACCGGCCCGCATGTTGATGCCCAAAGAAAATGAGTTAGAAGAATTTAAAATGCACAAGGCCTTGTTGGAACATTTTAGACTTTGAGGCTTTTCTCAAACCATTGTCCTATTTCAAACCGGATCCCGAATTTTCTTCCACAACACCGTGCCAGCTTCATGTTCCAAATAGTTTTGGATATGTTGTTGTTTGGCAGGATAGGATAGATAAATCATATATATATCGAGGACCGAATGTTATTGAACTCTTTTTTGAAAAGATGGTGGAGGAGGTTGAGAAAATTGGCAGCTTCTTATTCCAATCGAAATCAATATTTCCATTATCCAGTGATGAACTTCAATCTTATAATAACATGGAAACGTAATCCGGTGTGTGATCAACATTTCACGGATGAGAATCGGAAAGTATTTCACCATAATCTTTTCACCGGAAACTACATTAGTGGAATCTGTAACACATGCAACCTCAGAATCCAGAAGCCAAAATTCGTACCAGTATTTTTTCAGAATGGATTCAATTACGACTTTCATTTTTAATTAGGAATCTAGGATACGATACGCAATAGATATTTTTGCTCAAAACGAAGAGCGTTATATTTCTATAAGTAAGAAAGTTAAAAATCCAGGAACGAATGAAATCATAGAGATGAGGTTTCTAGATTCTTTCAGATTCCTATCGGCAAGTGTCGATGCTTTAGCGAGTGAACTTACTGACGAACAATTTAAAATTACAAAAGCTAGTTTTGCTAATAAATACATAGAACTGATTAAACGTAAAGGCTTTTATCCTTACGAATATGTAACCGATGAATCTAAATTTGACGATGACACTCTCCCACCTCAAAAAGAATTCTTCTGTCAACTCAAAAAAAATCGAAATTTCGAATGAAGATTATTAACATGCGAAATTAATATTCAAGGAATTTAGATTCAATACTCTTGGCGATTAACACGATGCATATCTCAAATTAGACGTAACTATACTTGCTGATGATTTTAAGGTATTCAGAAAACAGCAATAAATATTTATAAATTAGATCCAGCATATTTCTACAGTTTTATGGTTTGGCGTGGTCTGCTATGTTGCTCCAGACCAGGATCAAGTTGGAATTGATATCGGACGTGGACGTGTTACTTTTATATAAATAGGGATAGGGGGGATGGTGCAATGCTCGCAGAGATACGCAAAGGCAAAGAACATTCCCATGTCTGAGAATCAGTACGACGCAAATCGACCATCGAATTACATATTTTACGCTGACGTAAAAATCTCTACTGATTCGCAATGATATAAATACTTCCATACGGAGGATTCGAGTGGATAGATCCCAGTTCAATTGATATTAATCATTTCGACGATCGTGATTTTGGTTTGTTCATTGAGGTGGACATTGAATTTGCAAATAATTTGCATGGTGCTTTTTCCGATTTACCTCCGGCTCCTGAAATTAAATGTTCACCTGATTATAATAAAAGCAAGCTTATGTTAACTCTGGAGAGAAAAGAGAGAGATGTCGTCCACTACAAGAATCTCCAGGTTTTTATTGGAAAGGGTGTTCAGGTAGTAAATGTGAGAAGAATTCTCAAGTTCAAACACTCTGCATGGTTAAACTCTTATATTGAGACCTACACGAGATACGGAAAAGCTGCCGTTTCGGAAATAGATAAAGATTTTTATAAACTAATGAATAATGCCGTTTATGGAAAATCGATGGAGAACGTCAGAAAGCATGTAGACATAAATTTGGTTTCAGATAATAATAAATGTAGAAAACTGGTATCTGATCCTAGATTCAAAAAATTTACAACGAGAATTGAACACTTTTTAATCTAGATATAAAATTAATAAAATTCTGAAAAACTATTTACGTTGGTGCAACAGTTCTTGACTTGTCGAAACTGTACATTTTCGAATTTCATTATAATATTATGATACAATTCTATAATGATAAGCTGTCAATTTTGTACATAGAAACCGATAGTTTTATCTATGACATACAAACATTTAACTTCTACGAAGATCTTACACATTCTACCATGCTTGGATATTTCGACACTTCTTCGTATCCTCAACCTAACAGATTTGGAATACCATCCCGCAACAAGAGGGTTCTCGGTAAGTTCAAAGATGAGTGTAACGGTGATATTATTGTTGAGTTTCCTGGTTTGATTTCGAAGATGTATACATTCATAACAGAAACAGCGTCACGAAGAAAGCAAAAGAAATGTACAAAGATACCGTGGAAAACAAACTAACATTCCAGGATTATATTTATTGTGTTAAAACAGTTTGTATCTTCAGCCCCTATTCTCCGCCCTTATAACCCTAAGCGCCCCTTTTTTGTGTTTTCAGACGCATGCGCGGATTGCATTTGTGTAGCGCTGTTACAGTTTGACGAACAAGGAAATTTAAATCACTGCGCTTATTTCTCGAGATCCTTAACACCAACAGAGAAAAAGACTGACATATTTTCCCTTGAAATTGCAGATGCTTACTATGTTCTGAAAACTTTCAAGTTATTTCTTATGAATCAACGATTTGTGGTTCTTACAGACAGCAAAGGATTATCCTATCTTCTTTCAACCAAACATCCTAGTTCTATTTTGGGAAGAAGAGCACTTTATTTTCAAAATTTTTAGTTCTAAATCAGGAACATCAGCGCCAGCAAAAAGGAACTTGCTGATGCACTTTCCCGTGCAAGCTTACCGCTTGAAAAGACTAATCATAACAAACATTATGATGATGATATTGATGCGTTCTTTAATCAAGCATTCCATACACAATCAGAAGAATTTGAAATTAGCACAGAACAGCGTAAATACCCTTATTTAAAAGACATTATTGATATTTTAGAAAAGACTGATGAAGCTAGCAATCCTAGTCTACAAAAACTCTCCTATTTTTATGTACTCAAAAATAACACTTTGTACAGATCAACAAAAATCAAAACAGGATATCGAAATAGGCTTTGTGTTCCCCACGCAATAAGAAATCAAGTTTTCGACCTTATTCATACACATAAAATGAATGACCAATATTGGAGAAAAATGATGCATGGTGTGACTACCTTGCTAACGCCACATATAGTCATAATATTACACTCCATTCTGGATTACGTCAAAGTCCATATTTTATTTGTTTGGCCATAATCCTAGCAGACGCAGTCCTTCCTACGGCCCCTGCAAACATCTCGCAGACAAACGCACAATAACTTGAACTTCTGACATCCATACTTCAGACCGATCATTACAATTTACACACGAACAACAGAAAATACACAGATCGCACTTCTAGACAACATCAGTACTCACCAGGACAACATGTGCGGCTTCTAGATTCCAGTCCTATTCCAGGAGTTTCAAAGGCATTTGCGTCCTCTTATAAATACAAAGGAATTATTCTTCGAAAAGTCAACGTTAATTCATATGAAGTTACTTTAATTGATGGTAGATACAAAGAGAAAACGGATAAGATCACGATTTCAAGATTAAAGCTCGCTATAAATTAGTGCCATGAAACACCGATCACATATACACCAACATATATTAATATATTTCATTTCCGTTCTCTCTCTAGCCTTCTCGCTACGAAAATTGCACTGGCTAACATCATACGCTCCACATTTATTTCCCCACGCATACATTCCCCCCTCACAACACCCTTCACTTCTCTTGAACGCAATGCACATATGCGTAAGAACGACAGTAGTGTAATTGGATCGTTTCAAAATAGTACTTAGTAGGTATCCCTTTTTTTATCAATTGAATATCAGTTTTTGACATATTTTGACAATTTTTTGTCGATGTTTTAGCGTTCAGCGATGTTTTAGTACAAGTTTCAATGCACAACTTTTTTTCCCACCTCGTACTTGGTAGGTATATCACGATCTTACGTGATATAACTTAACCTATCTTTTTTTTCTTACGATTTTTTAATTTTTTTACGATCCTAAGTGATATAACTTAACCTATTTTTTTATTTACGATCTTTTAAGTACCGAACTAACCTACAAATGACTCTGTTTGTTTTAATATTTCAGTATTTTAAGGTTTTCACAAATTTTATATAACCTAAAATGTGTTGGATGTTGATTTTTTTTTTTAGTATGTGGCAATTTTTTTATGAATTTTAAAACTGTTCCGTCACCCTCTCGTTCTTCACGTCGTACGCGAAGGACTTCTCTGCAATCAGGATGACGCTGCACACGGTATCCTCTGGCAACGGACTGTTGAACTCGAAGACGATCTTGATGTTGGTTCGATCGTTCGAACAGATTTCCCCTCAAAAATATACATCGTAAAAAGCTACGCTCTTGTTTTAGGCACTTGCCTTAGGGGTGAGTTGTTGTAATGTTCTCTTCCCCTCTTCTCTTGTGAAAGGCTATGCTGTTGCTTTAGGCACTTGTCTTAGGGTTAGTTGTTGTATTTTATTGCCCGAAATATAGCTCGGTGGCCCCCAAACAGATTTTCCTTAAGTATTACCGTTTCCAAGATAACCCCACTTCCGGTCGCCATTTTCGATTTCCGAACATAGGTTCTATTCATACCTTTTCTCACGTATAGGTGTACGTGATGAATCCGCAAACAGATTTTTCCTAAGTCTTACCGTTTCCAAGATAACCCCCACTTCCGGTCGCCATTTTGGATTTACGAGCATAGGTTCTATTCATACTTTTTCTCACGTATAGGTGTACATGATGAATCAAAAAACAGATTTTTCCTAAGTCTTACCGTTTCCAAGATAACCCCACTTCCGGTCGCTATTTTGGATTTTCGAGCATAGGTTCTATTCATACTTTTTCTCACGTACAGGTGTACGTGATGAATCCGCAAACAGATTTCTCCTAAGTCTTACCGTTTCCAAGATAACCCTACTTCCGGTCGCCATTTTCGATTTCCGAACATAGGTTCTATTCATACTTTTTCTCACGTATAGGTGTACATGATGAATCACCAAACAGATTTTTCCTAAGTCATGAATTGGAGGGTACTATGACAACCAATATTAATTCTCGTAAGAGAACAGAAAACACACACAAAAAAAACAATACTGTGGCCACTACAACAAATAGTCTTCTTCAACCCCAATCCAACAACCCAAAAATCATCATCCTAACTAGAACCATGTAACTATCTGCCATCTGTTAGAGGTTTTGTGAACTAAGTGGTCCTTTGTTTGTGTTCCATGACGACCTATGTTTATTTTGGTATGGGAGGACAGAGGACACCGAGACTCGACCGACACACTAAACCCAACCTCTCTACGCGTACTCTACGTCACCAAAAATGGTTAAAGGTTCCAAATAACAATAGTTAGAGTTTCCCCAATCTAGTAAAGTGGATTGGTTGAAATCTCCAAGGCGTATTTTGCATTTTTTTTTTCAAATATGAACACGTTAAAACTGAACTGTCTCGGATTTTGAGTTTTGTAATTACCCCGAGAAATTCTATATAAAATAACATACCTGGAAATTATATTCAAGTTAAGTTGAATTTTGATTTTTGTAATCACCCCAAGAAATTCTATCTAAAATAACATACATGAAAAATATATTCACGTTAAGTTGAATTTTGATTTTTGTAATCACCCCGAGAAATTCTATATAAATAACATACTTGAAAATTGTATTCACAGTAGATTGAATTTTTTGAGTTTTGTATTCACCCCAAGAAATTCTATATAAATAACATACTTGAAAATTGTATTCACAGTACATTGAATTTTTGAGTTTTGTATTCACACCCAAGAAATTCTATATAAATAACATACTTGAAAATTGTATCGCTATATACTAGACTTTTTGATTTCTTTGATTTTCGAGAAAGCATAATGGCATCCACCACCAGTTTCAATCGTAAAAATGATAAAACTGAATGTGTTGCTTGTGGGAAGCTAATCTCAAAGAACAATTTATCGGTACACAGGGCTAGATGTAGCGAAACAGGTTCGAGAATTAATCGTTCGTTACCTTCTAAGCCTTGTGCTCGATGCGGAAAGATGATTAGCATTACAAATTTAAGTAAACACCTGAAAATTTGCAAACCATCGACCGGACAAGCATCGAAAAGGAAAATCGATAATGCAGATACGGAAGCTTCCACTTCCAAACTAAGTAAATTATCTAATGAACGCAAACCAATTAGATCTGCATTCAACGACCAACTCCAGGATTTTTCAATTAAGTCAGAACCAGGCCGTGACATTCTAAGTTTCTTGGACGAAACAAAAACATCTGTACTAAATATTTTGAAAGATAAACTTGAAAACAACTCTACAAAAGTATACGTTGATCTGTTTTCTGAATACGAGAAAGTTGATGGCACAACGAGTATTTTTTATCATCGTACAAAAAAACAGACACTTTATTTTGCTGACGTCGAAAATTTGGACAACTTCTATTATAAAGTTTCCAACGAGCTGGTTAAGAAACATGACGATTTCGATGCTAAAGGGTCGGGATGGTCTCTATGTGGAAGTCCTCACACGTTAACTGTTTACGTGAACCAATTCTCGCCTCTTCGCGCTTCCAGCTACGTTCCTCTTCCACCGAACATTCAACACAAGAGGGCTGTGTTAAATATACAGAACAGCGATAACAAGTGTTTCCTTTCGTGTATATTGGCTGCACTGCATCCTGTTTATTGCAAAAATAATCCACAGTGGGTTGGACATTACAAACAATACGAGTCAGAGTTTGAAAGTGTAATGTCTGGCATCGAATACCCGGTGACATTGTCGGATATAACAAAGTTTGAAAATCGTGCAGGAAAACGCATCGCTATTAATGTATATTCCTTCACGTCAGATAAATATCTCGTGCATCCCGTCAGGATAAGCGATATCGACGATGACGATGCTTGTGTAATAAATCTCCTTCTCATTTCCAACGAGGATGTTCATCACTACACGCTAATTCGTTCTCTATCACGTTTGGTCAGAAGTCAAACTACCAAGTATGAACATTACATCGAAGTTTGCCCGAGATGCCTAACCACGTTCGACGATCGTGACAGACGTGATCATCAAAATCTTCATAGTCGTCAAATTGCTATCGAGAAACTTGCCGAACATAAAATTTATTGCGGTGACAACAGACCGGCTAGAATGTTGATGCCCGAAACGAACGAAGTCGAAGAATTCAAAATGCACAAGGCATTGTTAGAACATCCCGCAATCATCGTCGCAGATTTCGAGTCTTTCCTGAAACCACTCTCCTACTGCGAACCGGATCCTGAAATTTCCTCCACAACGCCGTACCAGCTTCATCAATCTAATAGTTTCGGCTATGTTGTTGTGCGACGTGATAAAATAAATGAAGCATATATATACCGCGGGCCAAATGTAATCGAACACTTCCTGGAAAAAATGGTGGAGGAGGTTGTGGTAATTGGTAGCGTACTGCTTACATCAAAACCGATGGCACCTTTAACTGAAAATGAACTTCAAAATTACAATTCCACTGAGGTGTGTCCGGTATGTGATCAAAGTTTCACTGATGAGAACAAAAAAATATTCCATCACGATCATTTCAGCGGAAACTACATAGGTGGAATTTGCAACACGTGCAATCTTAAAATCCAGAAACCTAAATTCATCCCCATATTCTTTCACAACGGAAGCGGATATGATTTTCACCACCTGGTGAGACATCTTGGCTACGATCCGAAACGTATAGGTGTCTTGGCCGAGAATGAAGAACGCTACATTAGTCTCAGCAAGCAAGTGTCGATTCCGGGAACGAAAAATACAATCGAGATGCGCTTCCTGGATTGGTATAGATTTCTCTCTGCAAGTCTGGATGCTTTAGCGAACAAACTCACCGACGATCAATTTAAAATAACTAGAGCTAGTTTTCCCAACGTAGACATAGAACTCGTTAGACGTAAAGGGATTTATCCTTACGAATATGTTAGTGATAATTCTAAATTTAACGACGACGCTCTTCCACTTCCAAGAGAATTTTACATCAGACTCAGAGAGAAAGGAATCACGGACGAAGAATACCAACACGCGCAACTCATGTGGGAGAAATTAGAATGTAGGACACTCGGAGACTACCACGACGCATACTTAAAATTAGACGTAACGATACGTAACGATAACGTAACGAAAGACCATGGAGAATGTTAGAAAGCACGTAGACGTAAAATTAATTTCCGATAAGAATAAATGTCGGAAGTGGATAGCCGATCCTAGATTCAAGTCGAGAAAAATTTACAACGAGAATTTGGCACTTTTCAATCTAGATATAAAATTGATGAAATTCAGAAAACCAATTTACGTTGGCGCAACGGTTCTCGACTTGTCGAAACTTTACATGTTCGAATTTCATTATGACGTGATGAAACCCTTCTACAATGATAAAATATCACTTTTGTACAGGGACACCGACAGCTTTATTTACAGCATACAAACACCTAACCTATACGAAGACAAAAAATCCTTCCATGCTTGAGTATTTCGATACTTCTGAGTATCCTCAACCCAACAGATTTGGAATTCCATCTCGTAACAAAAAAGGTCCTAGGTAAACTGAAAGATGAATGTAACGGTGATATTATTGTCGAGTTCGCGGGTTTGCGTTCGAAGATGTATGCCATGAGAACAGAGAGTAGCGTCACGAAGAAAGCAAAAGGTGTAGGTAAAAATACGGTGGAGAACAAACTCACCTTCCACGATTACATCGATTGCCTTTACTCACAATCGACGATACTAAGTATAGAACAAAGAATCCAAAGTGTAGACCACGTGATTACAACAAACAAAGTTAGGAAAGTAGCATTAGATCCGCATGACGATAAAAGATGTATTTTGTCTTGTGGAATCCACACGTTGCCTTGGGGGCACTATCGTTTAGAAATTAGTAAAAATTGTAGGCAATGCAATTAAAAAAAAACAACTTAAATAACTATAACTAAAATAAAAAAAACTTTAACTGTCTCAAATTATCACATACACAATAAATAACTAGCAAGGACAATGAATCTGTTTGTTTTCCGAAAGCAAACAATGGAGACTGTACACCGCACGGGAGATCATGAATTTCTACCTTCCATGTTATCTAAACTCAACGGCCTGTTGATAAATCAATTTTCGAAACGCTGCTCTTCTTGCTGGAACAGTGACGATTTCGGATTCACGACGATCGACATGACGAGGAAACCCAACGACGGAAAATACAGAAACAAAATCAACGACTTTCTAAACGTTGCAACGTTGTTTTGTTACGAGATGGAATTCCAAATCTGTTGGGTTGAGGATACGAAGAAGTATCGAAATACTCAAGCATGGAAGGATTTTTTGTCTTCGTATAGGTTAGGTGTTTGTATGCCGTAAATAAAGCTGTCGGTGTCCGTGTACAAAAGTGATATTTTATCATTGTAGAAAGGTTTCATCACGTCATAATGAAATTCGAACATGTAAAGTTTCGACAAGTCGAGAACCGTTGCGACAACGTAAATTGGTTTTCTGATTTTCATCAATTTTATATCTAGATTGAAAAGTGCCAAATTCTCGTTGTAAATTTTTCTCGACTTGAATCTAGGATCGGCTATCCACTTCCGACATTTATTCTTATCGGAAATTAATTTTACGTCTACGTGCTTTCTAACATTCTCCATGGTCTTTCCGTACACAGCATTGTTCATTAATTTAAAGAAGTCCTTGTCTAAATCGGAAGTGGCAGCTGTTCTATGTTGTGTGTTAGTTTCTATGTAAGGTCTTAACCACGTGGAATGTTTAAACTTTAGTATTCTTCTAACATTTACTATCTGAACACCCTTCCCAATCAAAAACCGGAGATTCTTGTAGTGGATGACGTATCTCTGTTTAGGGTCC